>NW_009204880.1:0-816 GCF_000690835.1 Fulmarus glacialis
CGCCCAGGCCGGCCGGGGATGGTGGTTCCTCCTCAGGCTCGGCCACACCTGCAACAGGGAGCACACAAAGCGGGGCATAAATACCCACGTGTGCATCTGTCCATCCATCCAACCAAACATCCAACCACACCTTTTTCCTTCTGTCAGTCCTTGAATCGATTCCAAGCATCAACCATCCAACCACTTAACCATTCATATAAGCCTCCAACAAACCAGACATCAACCAACCATCCCACCAGCAATCCATCCATTTTTCTGTATATGCATCCATCCACCCATCCACTGAATCGTCTGTGCATCCAACCATCCAAACCACCACTCCATCTCTGAAATTGCCACAAACCCATCCATACTCGATCCATTCAGTAGTCCCACCATCTATCCACGCTTCCACTAATTCATCGATTGATTCAACCATCCTTCCACCCACCCATCCATCCATCCATCAGTCCAATCACCCATGCAGCCATCAATCTATCAAGACACCTTTCCATACAACCATCTATCTAACCATTCATCTATTCAACCAATCATCCTGCTTTCCAAACTTCCATCCATCCACCCACCCACCCACACAACCTTCCTTCCATCCATCCATTCATCTAACCAACAAACATCCATCCATCAATCGATCCTTCCATCCCTCCAACCTTGCGTGCTCCCATCCTTCCATCCATCCCCTAGATGTTCGCGTTACCAACAAGGCCCAAGGCATCAGCACGAGCCCTGTCCCAGCTCCTACCGCATTCCAAACCCAGCACCCAAAGGGAACGTGGATGGGACCTGCAGATGCCCTCACCTGTGACGGCATCGGTG
>NW_009204881.1:0-28486 GCF_000690835.1 Fulmarus glacialis
CACGTGAATTGCCCTCCCGGCTCAGCCAGCAGCCCCGAGTAGCAGTGGGCTGGCATTAATATGCCTTCACTAAAGGGTGAAACTCTTCTGCAGTTTCTGCATTTTCTTTGCCACTGTGTATGTAAATTTTTTTTTTTCCCATACAGGCTTCTCATTAGTGTCCTAGAAAGGAATAGCCTTTCTGTGAAAATGAAATGTTGAAACTCTACTTCTAAGTGTGTGCTGTTCCACCCTTGCATTTTCAGTGGTAAAAAGTGGTTGTTACATCTACAGCTGAACCCTTCAAAATCCTGAGCTTATTGAAAGAAAAGGGATCAATTTTGAAACTGTGCTGGAAAGAAAAAAAAAATGAGAGAAAGTATTCAATGACAAGGTATCCAGCCGTGCAAAGATGTTTGCAGGATAGAGCTGCTGCATTTATTCTTGAATGGCACAATTCAGAGAGCTTTTAGAGCAATAAAATCACACCTTTACCAATCACGAGGGATGATTTCTGCACAGAAGTGTTGCAATGTAAAAGTCTAGGCAATGGACCTTAAGCTTGTTTTCCTGGTCCACCTTGAGGGATCTAAGTTGTTGTTTATGCATCGCTGTCCTGGTTCTCCAAAGTTACCCACAGAAGCTATTCATTTCCAAAGAGCTGGAAGGTTCACCACCTGCATGCAGGGCCAGGTATGATCTACTTCTGTGCTTTGCCGACCCTGGTGCAAGCAAATTTTCAGTTTTCCAGGCAGGTGGATTCCTAAACTCTCATACAAGCTTTCACTGCTTTTTTGGGTTTAGCCAAAGTTAATATATCAAAATGAAATTCAGCAAAGCAATAGCTTTATTTTGCCCAGTCTCATTTAAAAACTGTGTGGACCATGAGGCATGTGGTCTGTCAGGTACCCGTCTCTCAGAAGAGAATAAGCTGTCGCTCCTGTGAAGCACTGTGGCAGTTCAAGAAAAGATTAATGTTGAACTGTCCTGAGACAAGATATTTTAATTGTATTTTGCAAACTAAATTAGTTCTGCATGGATCAATCCAACCTAAGCCAATCTGCTTCATTTTCATTTTGCACGTCAGAAATTGAAACATGACAGAAAAATTTCAGTTCTCCCAAATTTGCTTTCTATTAAAACGAAGTCTTTGCCCCAAAATTCTCTATAAAATTCTCAACTGACATGTAATATTTACCTTTTCCTGCTCATGGCTGAAAGCCAGCTTCCTTCAAGGTTACTGTTTGCAAAATCCTTTTGCTGGATGGAAGACATGCAAAGATCAAAGCTGTCCCTGAACTGACTGGTTTCATCAGGGAAAGGTGCCCCTCCAGCTCATCAAAACGTACATTCTAAAACCAGGCAAACAACTCAGAATAAATATTGTATGATGATTTCACTCAAAGGGGCAGGTTTGGGATTGCAACCATGCTGCCATGAACATGGATAGCTTTTGGTCAGCTTGGACAGTGGGTTAATCGTGCTTGCTTCTGTCTGCAGTGAAATGAGCTGTTTTGAAGAATCACAAGCCAGCAAATTCAACAGCGGGAAGGAGAGAGAGAGGGCATTGCGGAGTCGTTGCACAAGGACTCGTAGCTGCTGCTTGCTGTTGAGAGCCATTCCAGACCTTATGCTTGTAATTGGCACTCTAAGTTGCTTTTGCTTTTTATGTTTCCAAGTGAGCCATTCAGCTAACGCTAATTTCATTCAATGGCAATAAAGGTGAAATCTTTCTAAAAATAATTCTCTTCCTTTGCATCAAGATATGATCCCTAAGTAAACAGGCTTTAATTAATGGCAGAGAGTATCCTGTCAGCTAGCAACACTCCCTTCCTCTGTGGAGCTACGCTGAATTCATGGAGTTTTTAAAATGTCTCCTCAGACACAGCATCACTGTTTCTCTCATCCTACCGCCCAACACCCCTCTCTGCAGTGAGACGCAATAGTTTTGAGCGATACGATACAAAAATAGCACCTAAGCAGCTGTACTAAGTGAGTCTGCTGTGCCATTAGAAAGGAGAAAATCTTTCAGTTTGCTCTGTGGAGGTTCGTACAGTGGTGGCATTTCAATATTTTTTAAAAACCTCTCATCTTTTTGCATGCCTGTACTGAGAGGTGATAGTCTCCAGCAAACACAGAGTGTGCATACCATCGGCTGCTTTGTCTGGGAGTTATCCTCACCAGAAATCAAGGAATAAGGTTGTTTTGATGACTCACAGGTTAGGTAAAATAGTGTACTTTTCATCAGCTGTGGGTTGTCTCTGTCTCACCTTGGTGCTGTGGGGACCGGAGAGACAGAGGAAGGGTCAGCTCAGCTCTCAAAAGTGTTTGGCAGCAACTTGCTCCTGGCCTGAGGTATCCCATTTCCAGCCCCCTTTCCCTCCCCAGCGTGCCTGCGAGTTGGGTAGTGCAGACGCTGGTGTTTCCGAGCATTTTCTCACTGCTTCTGGCTATTTCAAATTAGCTTTCTGTGCTGGTAATATTTCTAAACTGATGCTTGGCTGCCTGCTAGAGCACTGCTTAGTGCATACAACTTGCCTTGCAAAATGTTGCTGGAAGGGTCCTGTCTGTCAACGCTGAAGGAACCAAGCCGTGCAAGCTCCTCTCTGCTGTGGAGGACCCAGGTAACACAAGGGAAAGGGCTTCACGAAGCACCGCATCCCTGCAGCCGTCACCACCTCCCCTCTGTTATCTCTGTAAGGGCACCTCATTGACAACCTGTGTGTGTTACCTGCTGGAGATTGATCTTTACCCTGTGTCAGAAAGATGCTTAATGATCATTCAGATTAATTTCCAAATGTCCTTGTGATATCTCTCAGGGAGGAAGACAAACAGTGGGTTTGCTATATTTAACTGGGTTTCGTAAGAGGTTTGTTTTGCTGGTAGGTCAAGTCAGTGAAGAAATGTTTGCCGGCAGTTATGACCTCATTGATGCCGTTGACCAAATGGAAAGGTGGCTATTTCTGCTGACCTGCCTGAGCGGGCTCTGGCGCTTCTCCCTCTGCACCATTAGAGCAATAGAGGCATTAGTGGTAAGTGGAGCTTAAGCCTTTACACACTAAGGAATTGCTTGCTGAGAAATACAAGGAAGGAGACAGAACTTCAATTAGAGAGAGGATGACGACAATCAAATAGGTGACAGGCCGGGTGGGCACGGCGTGCTGAACAGCTTTTCAGTGGCCACATCAGCGCAAGCAGTAGCTGCCCCTGTTGCTGGCTCTTTATCTCCTCATCCCACAGCCCTGTTCTGGCACAGCTTTTTTTTCAGGCAGGCAGTGAAGCAGGCTGGAAAGTAAACACTCTTGTTTATTTTCTTCCAGAGGTTATTTGTCAGCTGGATCAAATTTCTCCAGCCTACCTGACCACATGGACACAACTGCAGCAGCAGGGACGCAAAGATTCACAGCCAGGAGCAAGCCTTTGGAAAGGCCAGCAACCGGCCTGAGCCGATCTGCCACCAAATGCCAGACCACAGCTTTGGACCAGGCAGTATCATGGAAATGCTCTGTCTTTCCATTTAACATGCAAAAAACTGCAAGGTAGAAATTATGCCAATTCGCTAACTGGATTTCTGGAAAGGAGCCCCTATTGTATTTTGAAGAGCTTTGATCATACAGTCAAAGGAGCATATACACATATCTTTGGCTCTCCAGTATCTTTTTCCAGCAAAGAATCAATACGGTTGCTGCAGATTTTCAAAGAAAAATGATAACCCCGTGGCAACTGGTTGCTTGTAAAAATGTTTTATGTGGTTCTTGCCTTGCTTGACTATGATGAATAAGAAAGAGTTGGTTCTTGCCTTGCTTGACTGTTACGAGTAAGGAAGAGATGTATCCACCACACTCTGTTAATTGGGAAATTCTCCGGAGTCGCAGGCAGGCTCCTGGACTGGTCCCCCCAGTGCCGCAGGGAGCATCCCCTCGTCCCACAACTGCATTGGGGCTGCTGGGCAGAGGTCAGGCCAGAGGGCTGTGAGGAAAACCCGAGATCTCCTTTTTCCCAGGCCAGGCCAGGAATCACAAACCGGGATTGTTTAAAACAAAAACTAAATATTAAACGAAAGCAAGCCATAAAAATGGCTCTTTGCCACTTTGTACAGAAGACTGCGGAGGGGTCATTCACAGATGGCATAATCACCGCGAGGCAAAAATAAACCAAAATTGCAGCTTTAATATCAGAGATATAATCAAGATTTGGCCTACTTGTTGCACATTTTGTTTTATAGGCAGAAGTTATGGGTTTATGTACTGGAACTCTCTTTATAACAGCTTATCAAAAGTGCTTCACACGAACATATGTTTTCCCATGGTTGTGTTTTCTGAGCATGCCGAACGATTTAGTAATACCAGCTAATGATGCAAAATGGGTTTCAATAGCAATTTTAGTGGCTAAATGAATCATACTTAGATAAGGGAAATCTGAAACATTCCAATTTATGCAAAATTGCTAAATGACCTATCCAACATATCTCTGAGGAGGATTTAACACAGGGTGGTACACGGAACTGGAAAAATACAGCAATGTTTTCTCCTTTACAAATGAATGGGATTTTAAACAGAACTTTAACATGCAATACCAACTATTTTCTTTGTGCTTGTTATCCTCAAAAAGATTCATGTAAGTCTTTGGAGATGAATTCTTTTCTTCCCTTTTGCATGTAATCTACTGAAATACTGGTTCATTGTAATTTGTTTTCTTTTTCCTGTGATTTCTGTGTCTTTTTCTCTTTCTTCTTTCTCATTAGATATTAATAAACAGAGGAAAACAGAAGAATACAAGTGATGTGACCAGGCAAACAAATGCTGCACTGCATATTTTATCTTTCTTTATTTTATACACCTATCAAGTGAGGTGATTTCCTCCAAAAAGAGTTTTTCAAATCTGCTTAGAAAATATGAGAAGATTTCTTACACAGTTTTGGACATGCCAGAGTTGATTAACAAATGCATTCATATTTGTGCAACTAAAATCAAATTACCATAAAACCTATAGAAAAGAAAAATGGAATTAGCTGAGTTCCATGCCATGATTTGTATCAGAAAACTATTTGGACTATCCGTCTGCTTTGTCCTTTTCTTAGGTCCCTATCCAAAAGAGGTGATCTACTTGCCGGTTTGGGGAAAGAAGAAAAAACGAAGGGTCAGTAAACCAATGGAAAACCTTGTTGACATAATACAAGGCAAGCTGTCCAGAAAAGTAAGTGTTACTCTTGAGACACTAATCACTAAAGATGTTCATGGTATGTGAATTTCATTCAGTCTTCCAGTATCGGTAGATTGTATTTCTAAAGCTGGTGCCTGAAAAAGCGCTTTATTAAAGAAGCATATACTATTTACTGCAGCACTGGGTAGCATTTTATATTGCAAAACACTTCTTAACTTTTAAATAAATTTTATCCCTGGTGACAAGTTAATAGAGATCACACTAGGCTATTTGCTATGAATTGATTTATGTCGGTAGTAGGCAGAAACGGTAGCCTTCTTATTCTGAGAGAAAATTGGGAGTGGGATGTGGAGGAGGAAGTAGAGGAAAAATGAATTTTATAGTGATCTTAATTAGAAAAATATTACAGCACCAGGGTCACACAAAGGGAGTGAAGCATTGTTTTACTTTATGGCAGAAAGATTGATAGATCCTGCCTAGGATTTGTGGCAAAAGCCCATTGTAAATTGCCGTAAACAACAAATAAAAATCACAACCAGAAACAATTCTTTTGTGCAACTGGCCTGCACAATCAGGATTTTTTTTTTTCTTTTTTAGGATATTTCATATACTCCTCTCTCTGAATTTTCAAAACAATCTCTTTTGAGACATGAAACAACTACCAATAGAATACAGGACTTAAAATGAGTCCGTGAGGGTAAGTTATCCTCAGTGCACATACTGAGAAAAATAGAATATTTAAAGTTGATGTTGACCTATTTTAATTATTTATGTGCTTCTCAGACATTGAAACATGAAGTTTGGGACCAGCAGCACCTAGAATGTGTCCTCTCAATAGGTTGGAAGCGTGCTCAGGGACTCCTTTCAAGTGTAAAGGAACATTATAGGGTGGCATGATAACTGATAGAAGATTACAGACTCTGATTAAATTACTGCAAGCCAAAAGCAGTGAAAATAGCACAAGAAATTAATTTACAGAAAAAATCAGTCTTTAAACGTTCTCAAGCAACACTAATTTAAGCTTTTCATTGCTTTGAAGAAATGGTGTTATGTGAAACTCAGAACACATTCCAAAGGTCTTCAAAATCCTATAGAGGCTAAAATGGTTTTCAAATCACAGCCCTTCCTACCTCTCTTTTCTTTTGGTATCACTTAGGAGCATGGTGGAAAGGTGGAGATGTGCATCAGGATAAGATGCGCATACTTACTGTGCCTGGGAAGTAAAAAAAATCTAGAAATCTCTGAGCCCTAGACCTAGGCATGTCAAGTAATACTGTCAAATATTAAATCTGACTGCCAGATAAGCAAACAAATGTCAGCAAATAGCTCCATGACAGGAAAATTAAGCAAATTCATTATTTTTGTGGGCTTCAAATCTTTTTTTTTTCTCAAGGCTGCAACCTGCATTACTTCAACCGTGACATACCCAGGCCAGATCCTTGTTTTGTTCGGTGTGCCTCCACGTGACATGCCGCAGCGTGTCATGCTCACGATCCTAGTCTCTCTACTTTGTCTCTAAGAAAAGGGCATCTCAAATGGGAGACAATTTAGAGGATCATGTTCTGAGAGAGTGGATACCTTAGATATAATATCGATGGAAATGTAGCCAGTATAAAGTCAGGTGCCTACGTTGAAACACCTAGTTTCATGTGGCTGATTGTTACCACTTGCTTCATGGGAAAGGGTACGGTTTCATTCCCGAGGTAGGCACGGGATATGCTGCCCTAATAATTTCCCTGCCTGCTTCCAACAGATGCAGGCTGACTCCCACCTTGAAGCCTATTCCTTGCCTCCAAGATGCTTTTTATTTTTCAGGTCTTCTATAAGTTAAATGTTGATCGCATGGAAAGGACTTCTTGAATTTGTTAAATTTGATGTTATCACATTCCCATGCTTTCTTTCTCTTTGTTATTATTTTAATACCTGAAACACAGAAGCTCATGAAACAGGTTATGGCAAATATGCTGTATTGATACGTTTCCAGAGAAAAAGGACACCTTTGAATGTCAGAAGAGAAATTAAGAGACAGTAGAATATATTTTAATGTAAATATAATAATTAGTTCTAAAATCAGGAATTAAATACTTTTCTTAAGAAACAGATTTACAATGTCATTAACAACTAATTGTACAGTGTTTATATCCTTACTCTCTTAAAACAAGTTGTTTTCTTTAAATATTTTTTTTAAGTCTCAAAGCAGCAGCTGTCTAAAAAGACGATTTACATTTTGCTTGAAAATTAATCCTGGGCGTAGCAAATATTAGAAAAATGATAAAAAGTAAGATTGCATCCCTTTTTTTTCCCCACTGTGAAATTATACAAATGACATTACAACATTTCAGAGTGTTTTTTATAAATAATTTTCACTTTACATTGAATATTTGCACATTAATAACTTGGGGATTTTGTCATTTTCAGTGTACTCTTCTTTCTTGAACACTGTGTGATTATTCATAATGAGCAGCCGGTGTCTTTGAAAGTACTGTAGACTGTGCAAGTAAGATAAAAAAAAAAATTATTTTTGTAGTGACTGCAAATAAAAGACCTCATTAATCAACTAGATTCCATTTAAACATTAGCATTAGAAACTTCAGTATGTCATCATTATATGTTTAACCCCTTAAATGCTGCGCCCCTCAAAGTCACCCCCTGGAACCTGTGCCACAGCGTTGCACAGGGAATACGTACCCTGAGTTAAGGAAATGTGTGCTCCAGACCGAGAGCGGAGCTGAAGCCTCCTCCTGGATGCATTCTCAGACCTCTCGCTGCGTTTACTAAAAGCACTATTTGAGCACTGGTGGCAGAAACAGCTCCCTTCCCAAAGCATTTGGATGGGTTCAGAAACTGCTGATTCCCCAGTAAAGGGTATTTATGAAGCTAATGTGGATGGATTTTTGTGTTATAAAGTTAGCCCAGTAACGCTGACTGCATTTGCCGTTCTCTGTGTGCGTGTACTAGCATCCGATTTTATAACTCTTTGAAGAAATATCTGAAGTATTATAGAAATGTACCACTTTCCTCTGAGGAAGCTATGGAGGTATCTGCTGCAGTCCGTGGTTAAAGCTGAGATGTATTTTGCATTTATTAGGCAGTCAGCCCCTGTTAATTCTGAAATGTATATTTTGGGACCATATTCAGGAAATACCATAAGCGAAAAGGAAAACAGTCTGAAGCTGTGTATCTTTCAACTCAGCTTAATCAGGAGATATGAGCATAAAACACAAAGTTCTTTACTTGCAAATTGTTATAGGGTGTCAGTAGAGATATTGCTTGCTTTATTTTTTCTTTGTAAAGGAAAGTAAGCCTGCTGGAGGCATAAAAAATACCCCTAAAAACATCTACATTTTTCTCAGTTTGGTGTGTTGCATCTGTACATGTTATACTCATCTGCTTTTTCCTGAACTCTGCCAAGCCCCACTGGATTCAAGGTTGCATTTTGTCAGCCATTGCATCCCCACAAGAGACAGTTACTTCAGAGGACCAAAGGCTCAGAGGTCATCGAGCTCATAACTTGGTTTCTGCTCGCTTAGGGCTCTAAGGAAAAGAACAGAGACCTGAAACAGTGTCAGGCTAAAGAAACACTTGCTGCTGGTTAGGTAGCCGCTGCCAACGGGGCGGTACTGGGTTAGACTCAGATCCAGCTAAGCAAAGCTGTGGCTTCGCTAAAGACCTGAGTACTTTTGAGGACTGAAAATTAATGTGATCCGTGTGTGGTAGTATAGGACGTAGTATATGCTAATATCAAATCCGTATTCCTGTGCGATCCCAAGCTGTTTGTAAGTTAGGTTCTCTTAAAATCTTTATTTATAAGAACTTCAGCTGGACTCCACAGCTGAGAAGCTGCTAGGCAGAGAAGACCATGGCCCCAAGGTAACCCATAAACTGTGCCTCTTGCACTGGAATAGGTGGGACTGGGACAAACGCTGTCCTCACACCCTCCCGGAGGGAGCAAGCTTACCCGCATCACCCACGCAGTGTCATTTCCTCCTCCCATGCATTAGCTTCCCACGTTATGAGACAACAGAAGTGTCCGTGCGAACAGGCAACTTGTGCTTGATTTATTGTCGCTGATGCTGACACAAGTAATAAATTCAAAAGGAGATGAAAATTGCCTAGCAAGAGTGATTCAAATAACACCTGCCTTCCTGGGCAAAGGAGCACTTATTTGCTTCTCCTCCACTGACAACATACTCACTGACCTTTACAGGAATGGTGAAAACTGCACACATGCTATTATTTAAGAAATTAATGCCTTTTTACATCTCGTCTCTAAACAAACATAAAAGAAAGAGCAGGATCTGTGCTCTGGCACTTATTATATGGAAAAAACATTAAGATTAACTCTCCTACCAACAAAGGGTAGAAATCCTACTTACTTAATAAAAATTTAAAGATGTATTAGAATGATGTAGAAGATGTATCAATTCTGAAATGTTGATGAATGTTTTGAGATGATGTGTTGAATAAGTGATTTTTGTAACAGCCAGCGCTCTCAGAAAAACGCCAATAAAAGTTTCTGTCCGCATATTAAGTGCAAGTTGCAATTCTCCCAAGTGAATGAAATTAAGATTTGAAGCTGAAGAGCAATTTGCATCTTAAAACCACCATACCTCATTGAGCACAGTTGATAGTAGCATTCTGCCTATTCACATGCCTTCTGGGTTTCAAGATAGGAAACAATTGTTGGAAATGTAGTGTGTTTTTCTGCATCTTTATAGCAGGAGATACTCCTATATAAAAATATAGACGAATACTCTTTTACACCCAAAGGCCTGCAGAAATGGTGGTATCTCCATGACAGAGATTCAGAACTCAAGTTGAGAAGGCCTTGAGCAACCTTCCTTCGCTGGACCCCGTTTGAGTGGAAGGCTGGACCAGAAGACCTCTGGAGATCCCTTCCAGCTACTTTGTCCTGCGAGTTCCTGAAACACACTGTGCTTCCTTGCCAGTTCATGCACTCAACGCTTTAAGAATCGTGTGATTTCTGAAGGACTTAAAGGGCTAATAGATGATGCAAAGGAGGGGTGAGGGGGGAAGTCAAAGGCACAGATTTGTTAGGGTTAGGGCTGTCAACACTTCTAGTACCTCTCTACCCTCTTTTTTAATTAGGAACAGAGTCTGGAACTGAACCTCTCCCAAGAGAGTGAGGAACAGTGTTGTGTGAAAGGTGTAATATGGATATGTGAAGCTCTCTTCAGGATGGTGTTGTTGATAGGTCCAGTTATATTCTGGACTGGTCTTACCGAGAGCTCGGTGGAGGAGTAGCAATGGAGAACGTTGAGCTCTGGTGTGTCATGCACCCAAGAGCGGTCCTTTGAGGAGTGAGATAACCAGCATGTCGCACAGCCACCTCATGGGCTGATCTGCTTCCTACCGTGTGCCAAAGCAGCAGGCAAAGGAAGGCAGAAAAATCACCAAGACTTTTATTTGTTCTCCCCTTCTCAATTGCACAGTGAGTGCTATGTCTAAGAGGGTGATATGCTTCAGCCATTAAAAGGCAGTCTAGTAATATTATTTCTTCTTACAGGGACCCTGTCTCTACTAAGGGTATTCTTTTAACGCACAGATTTGTTAAAGGTGTTTCTTTAAATGCAGAGTACTGTTTGGTTATTTTCTTTCTTCTTTTTTTTTTACCCTCCAGGATTTAGGTCAACACAGCTATAGTCATGTACAATCATTTAGGCAATTAGCACCAGGTATGTTTTAAAATAAATGGCAGTATGTTGGCTCAAGGTAGAAACACTGGCATAGAGGCATTCAGGTATGGGTGGTACTAAGCAAAACTCAAAGTATTTTTTACTATTTTATGATAAGATAATACAATTTTAGGGAAATGTCTGCAGTTGGGTCCCTATCCCTTTCAGTTGTAAAAGCTTGAGATGGCTAGAGCACCAAAATGAAAAGAAATGGGCTGCCAATCTCTCCAGTCCCAATAGGGTTGGAGATGAACAGCTCTTCACACAGCTACAGCTGCGCACCAGGCACATGCTTTTCTTCATTTAGCACTTGGGACTGACCAAATGTGGAGTCTGATGGACTGCTCAGTAGATGAGTATAAAAGTTCTTCTTTATCATAATTTGCACTGCACTGTTTGGTCAACTTCCATTATAGCTGTCTCCTATGATGATAGATAGCCCATAACATTTGAGTCACCCAATATTCCTTCCCAAATTAAGTAAAGGAGGAAAAGAGCTTAAAATATTTATAATGAAAGCCTGCATATCAAGTTATAGATAACCTCAGTAGTTCTGAGATGGATTCAGATATCCTCATTTTTCTTGTGTAATTCTGGACATTTTGGTATGAGCCTGACACAGGTCATAGCCCATGGGTTTCTGAACAGGAGGCTGATAACACTATAAGTTGTGACTGTGGGACCGAGAGATAGGAATATCCTTTAGAGTGTGAGTAATAGACGGAAATGTTTTCTACAATGACCAAATATTATTTTTCATCAGCCCTCTAAAAAGTTTCAACCTGCCCTAATTTTCTCCATTGAATCTAATAGAACTGGATTAAACTACAGGGGAGATGAGAACATAAATTTGATTCCTTTCATTCCATGTAATATTAGGGTTTGTATTCTTTCAAGCTGTAATAACCTCTAGACTTCAGCAAAATTGAAAACCTTTAAATAGCCTTTCACAACCTTTCAGCGTAGTAATGAAGTTTTAAGTGCTCACTGGGGATTTTCAGTTCAGAAAAATCTAAGCAGCAGTAGATATTAAAATCTAATGTTTACTTCAACTCTTTTACAGCCTAATGGGTTTTTCTGACAGTGTAATTTTTAAAAGGTTGGGTTTCATTTATTAATATAGTATACTCACTCTGGAAATCTTTCTCCTTTAAGGACTCTGGTGGGAGCCTTATACTTATACTTTGTTGGAACACCTGAAAAGCCAGCTAGAACAGGGAAAAGAGAAACTTGCTAAGACCCGACTAGAACAACAAGCAGGTTAAAAAAAAAAAAAAAAGCCTCATGATTTAAACACCACAGGAGGCAAAAAACAAATTAAGGATGTAGATTCCCTGTGTGCACATAATTACAAGTATGTGAGTCACTGGAGTCAGCACGGTTGCTCATCTACCTAAAGACCTAGAGAGGATGTCTGGCTGCACTCAACTCGGGGAGTAGCTAAACGGATTTTATTTATTTATTTATTAATCTGTTGCTCAAGGGGGTGGCAGTGGGGAGAGAAAATTGCAGGGTGAATTTACACTGATTAAGGAAACACAGTCTGTGTACACAGGCGTTTCTGAGGCACAGTGTGGGACTGGAAGGATTCTGGGTTTTTGTGCTGCTAAATTAGTGGAGAAAACAGGATCTGAATTTCATAGAGACAATAACAGTTTAAGTCCCAGAGGGATATTTTTCATTGCTGTATCGCTCTATATACAATGTTTTATACATATATATTTTTATTATGCATACAAACAGTTATTAGTATTTGCTGGGAACATACAGTAATGTGACTGGGAGCTTTGCTTCCTTTTGCAATAATGCATTCGGATGGCACTAAGGTATCTTTTGTTGATAATTTTTCATCTTCTTCTTCTTAAATCATAAAATAGAAGCAGAAGGAAATACAGAAGTAAGGACATAAGGACATAAGGAAATGATCTAAAATTGTCCCGTGCTTCTAAAGCAACAAATTACAGTATATTTTCATTAAGAAAATAAACATGTAGGAGAGAGAGGATTTGCTTATGAATATCTCTTAAGTACATAAACACATGCAAATGAAAAGAAACAGGTCCCAACATAGACATATATGTAATAGTAAAACATCCCATGGCTGGTTTGTAATTTCTAGCTGATTTTGACTCATCAGCGTGTGCTTAACTTTAAGAGCATGTTCATTTCTATTGGTTAAACAAAATGCTATCAGGCTAACGACCAGTGCGGTGCCCCAAGCCACCTACTGAAATCCCTGTTATAGGTCCTTGTTTACCCATTCAAGCCTGTGCTGGCTTCTCAGGGAAAGAAGTTTCCTGACTTGTCCATGTTCTGCTGTTGCTCTCAGCCTGTACTTCACGGAGAAGCTCGAGGAGAGTCAGACTGGTGGTCGCAAGTAAGAACTAAAGACTGTTACTGAAGAACAGGAATGCCTGTGCTATTCCTGGCAGACATACTTCAACTGTTCAGCACTCCTCGCTCAACAACAGCAAAGTGTTAACATCTCAGAGGATGTCAATTGTCAAGCAGCGCAAAATGGCACAACTCTTCAATTTTCCTGAGATGAAAAGAGACTAGAGGCTTTAGGCAAAGGGAAAAGCTAAGAAGCCAGAGAAGTGTTCGCAATATGGGGAGGAAAGCTTGAGAGAGAGAGGGAGAGAGACAAAGCGTAGACTGAAAGAGGTTTGAGAGAGACATTGCTGGTTCAGAAAATGCATGCATAGAACATTGCAGGGAAAGTTACTTCATGAGTAAAGTCTAAGAGACTGAAATGTGGAATTTCCTCATTTCATGTGTCACGTGATGCTCAGGATTAAATACTTTTGTTGGTTGAGGCATTTCCAAGAAGTCATTTGAGCCCCTGTCATGGGTATGGTTGGGGCTGCTGCTTCTGTGAGGGATGAAAATGTCTAGTCAGCTTTCCTCTCTGTCTCCAGACATATGAACTTTCTGACCATGTGAACGTAGCTTTCTGCAGCATGTATGGTATAGAAATGCCGTGCCAGTGGAGCAAGTCACTTGCTTTTACTCTCTGCAGGCTAAAGTCCCATTCAAATTACTTTCCCATAGATTTATTTAAATCAGTCTTGGGCAGATAGGAGAAGGAAGAAAACAAAATGTTAGGAACAAAAGGGAATGCTGACAGAGAAGGAAAGCAGGTTAGAAAGAATAATTGAGACCTAGAAGAAAAAATGACAAAATGGATTACCCGCACCTCTGTTCTCACACAGTAACAGAAGGAAGCAGGGGAATGAACAAAAGGGAAAATGCAATGCAAAGAAATGATAGTTGAGGCATACGAGAAGCTCAGAACACTGGTAACACAGGCTGAGCTAGCGCCCTCACTTGGTGTAGGTATTTGGAAGTGGCTTTGCCAGAGCAGGCATGTGTGCCAGACCCACAGAGGGGAGCAAACCCAGGTCTACTTCTAAAGAAGTCAAGGTGACGTCCTAGCGTTTCCTTAGAGTTAAGACGTTGGTGTTCGGTCCTCGCCCTTGGGAGATTTGTGTGCCTTTGCCATTCCCCACTGGTCTCCAGCCTTGTGCCCCAATGGAGCAAAGCATGAAATTCAGGCAGACCAAAATGAAAGCACCAGGCAACACAGTGGCAAATGAAAATACTGCTGATGAAGACAGGCTAATGGACTTCAGAAAGAATAATCTGAGGTATTCATGCACATTGCTGCTTTGAAATTAGCTGTAACCACTAAGGAAAAAGACCAGGATACCACTGTGGACAGGTCACCGTAAACCTCTGCTTACGATGCAAATGTAAAACAGTTGATTAAGAAGCGGCCCAGCCAAACTGGTTATCTGAGGAACTGGATACAGAATAAAACTCGCCAGTGCCATGATTTGAAAAGATTCCCTTCTCCCTCCAACTCTATGCTGTTCCTCAGCTCAAGCAACTCTGTCTTGGAAAGATATAACAAGAGGGAGGGGTTTCAAAAGACAAATTTCTGGCACAGTTTAAGACAGAGCGAAATTTTGGTTTGACCAGATGATCTTTCACGGTCCCTTCCAACCTGGGCTGTTCTGTGATTCTATGATTCTGAAATGAGAAGAGGCTGAAAAGTATTAGGACTGTTATGCATGGAAGGGGCATTGCCCAGAAGAGGTAGTTTACTCCTGTGTCCCCTTTTGCTTAACAAGATATGTGAGAAGACAAAGTAAAGCTGAAAAACAATGAACTTTTAAATAAATAAATAAATGATAATTTTAAAGCAGTCTAAAGTCACACAGTTTAAAGTCACTAAAGACACTTCCAGATCCCGGGAGCTGAGACAAGAACTGAACATTTGCATGGGCAATGAAAACATCCACCCTATCTCCAGAAAGAATGCTCTTTTTACACAGTTCTTACTAATTGGGATTATAAGAACTGAAATTTTGGGGCATGAACGAACTGCCAGGGGCATGTCTCTATTGCAGGATGGAGTGCTGTGCAGATATGACCAAATTAACTGAGCAAGGCGTGGGCAGGTATCTCACGCAGAATTGCACTCTGTCACTCCAGGCACTTGAGATTACTATGTTTATAGAGAGTTTGGGTATGTCTTCATGGCACTGCACTGTGCCTGCTACCTTAAAAGTGACAATGCTAGATATAAATTTCTCTTGTCAGAGATTGCCTCATATGCCTCGCACCTTTCTCTGATTTTAGAATTACGTGAAAAGACAAGACTTAGAAAAGAGTTCAAGATCATCTTAGTTTGTCTCTCTTCAACAGAGCTGGACCAACAAAGCCATATGTCCTCATGCACATTTGTCTATCTTTGAGACCAAAGCATGGACATTCCACAGCCTGCTCATCCACCACTGTCACGAAAAATAGATTATTTCCTTTGTTTTTAAAGAAGTCTGGTTTTTGGTGCTTGCTATTGTCTCTTTCAGTCTCATGAAATGAACCATTGTAGAACATTCCCATTTCTCTTTCCAGACACTGTCCAATAGTGTACTGTTTTCTTGAGTTTCTTCAAAACTCAGCACAGCATTTTAGCTGGAGATCCTTCAGTGCTGGGTGATTATTTTGTGAGCATCTCTCTGTGCTTCTTGACCTCTCGTGACAACATTTTTGAAACAGCAGGGCTCTGGTTATTCATATTAGTAAGGTGATAAGCTATTTAAGTTTTACACTCTGATGGCTAATGGAAATACCAGAGAACAGCAGACTCAGGTGCAATGCACTGCAGACCCCTGCTTGATATAGTCCTGTTTGATAATCAACCACTGGTAGCTACATTTAAATTATGTTTTTCCAGTACCTATACCCAGCCTGAAATAATTTCCCACAGAACTGTTTTCCCTAGCTTTCTCATAAGACGGTGTCAAAAGCCTTACTGAAGAGAAGGTGTGTGACATCTACTATAGCTTCCATATCCACTAGTCCTTCTCCTGTCACAGGAAGAAATTAGATTGTTTTGATGTGATTGTTCCTGACAAATCAATTCAGACTGTTGCTTATCTTGTTTTCTTTTCAGGGCTTATGAAAAGTCCTTTGTTTAATTGTTTGTTCCACTGCTTTTTGGGGATTTGAAATAGAGCTCCTCCTGTATAAATATCAGCTTTCTGTTGGACCTTCCCAGTTTTCTAATATCTCACTAGTCACCCATGAATCCTCAAAGATAGTGGGTAATGATTCTGACATTGCTTCAGCCAGATCTTTAAATACAATAATTGAGCTAATTACTTTTTAACCTCTTATTTGCCTGCATTAACCTGAGGTATTACCCTACTGTCATTGGTATTGCTGGCTACCGTATTGTAGCTGGCCTCTGTAGTAAAGACAGATACAAAAAAGCAGTAAGCTTTGGTCTTCTCATCACTACCTTTTGATAATTTTTCCATTGCAATTTATGTTCCGACACATTTTTTCATCTCTTAGTACTACTAATGTTCTTGAATGATTTCTATTTGTGCACCATGTCACTTCATAGTTGTATCTCATTTCATGCTTTTGTGAATCTATATAGTCTTTCTGTAAGCCTGTCTGTAAGCTGACATAATTTTTGCCTCCCGTATGTCTTCAAGTATTCCTGGTAAGTGAAAAGATTATCGTTTACTGAACTCTGTTAGTTTCTCCTTATTATAGTTTGCACTTGTGTCCTTAGTACAGTCATGTTGAGGAACTGCCATTTCTCCTTGACTATTTTTCCCTTTCAGCTTAGTTCCTAGAGAGCTGAGCAGACAATTTTTTGAGGTTATAAATCTCTTGAAGTCCATTGGTTTCTGTTTTGTTGCTCTTTCTCCGTAATGATGCTCACTTGAACTGTTTTCTATATTCAGGTTTTCAAATGACTCATGCTGTTAGTTAGAATCAAATATAGAAATACTTTGTTTCTGGAGGTTTCTCTGCCATCTGTATCAAGTAGTTGTTGCCAGAGCATCTGAAGGAGAATGGGATTCTCTATCGCAGTATATCCAGTTTCCATTAGCTGCCTGCGTAGCTGAAATGCTTGAGTGCCGCCAAGTCCTTTCATTTAAATTATTCTGCTTATTGCTCATAAAAGCCTCTTCCACCAGATCATCTTGTTTTGGTGAACTTTAATAGATTCCCCACCACGTCTATTTCCCTTTAATCATTACTTAAGAGCTCTTCAGCTACTCAAAAGCCCTCTGCATTCTGGGATCTCCGAGCAAATAAATATGTCCTTAATATTTGAAATATCAGATCCTTCCTTTTTCCTCCATCTGTACTTCTTAAGCAAGTTCTGCTAGTTCCGAGAAGGTGATTGGCCTCTTAGGCCAAGTAAGCAATAATTTTGACCACGTATGAAGACTTCAATCTTCTCTTATTTATTCCACATACTTGTGTATTGGTATGCAGATGTCTAATATAATCACTGACTTTGATCCATTATTCTCTTCCTTGTCTCGTCTCTGATCCTATTTTGAATAGATCCATCCCCACAAAATGTTATGGCCTGGCCAGATTACTCCTGCTAATACATAGCTATCCATGGTGGCTTGCTTGCTTTGTCACCTCTCCCTCTCAGTCCCAAAGACATAGGGACTCACATAGGCTTTACTGGCTCATGTGCAAAGATTGACCTCTGGTGGATTGGAAGGGCTACTGGTGTGACCCATTTGGGCTGTTCCTGTATCTCCTATATATCTATATACTTCGTTCCTGAGACTGGCAGGGGAGACCCCACTTAGTGTTTTCTGCATCTGTATGAGCTGGGGCCTGATGGCTCCACAGGTGATCTATCTGTGAAAGTCTCTACTTCATTTGTCTTGAAGTATAAACCCGAGAGTTTAGATGTGTTTTATTTATAAGCACAGCCCAGGGAGGGAAGTGCAGCAAGTGGGAAGCCAGGAGGAAATAACTTCTCTGCAGCTGCATGGGGTGTCCTTCTGCATTACCCATTCACCAAATCAAAAGTGGTGGTTATTTGTGAAAGAGCTTGTGAGTAGCTGTCTGGAAATCACAACATGGTCTTGAGCTTGCAATGTAGACTCAGAACTTTATTTTTCTCTTAATGTCCTCTTTTCTGTGCATATATTTGAGAATTTTATTCTGGTCAGTATATGCAGCCCAAGCAAGCAGTGTGCTTTACTCTAGACTACACTGTGTGTTGTCAAATTAGCTTTGACGTCAGTGGAACAGCATTCACCTTTTCACCCTCTGCACTTTTCAACCCAGCTACAGCAGCACAACAAGTGTGCATCCAGCACAGGGTAAATCAGTGTGCTTATTTTTAGATTTTTTGTGTCTTATGTCTCTGTTTTCATAGGTATTTTAATTTCCACAAAACCACATCTGTGGGCAGTGTTTTCTCCTGCTTCGTCTTCAGGACATGGTGTATATTCATTTCCAGGATGGTATAAAGAACACGGAGCAAAACCAATGACTTGAAAAATTCAGGGAACACCTGAGTTGCTATGCTGCTGCTGTGTCCCCTCCAGGCTGCCAAGGAGAAGTGCCCAGCCCAGGATGTGCCCAAAGAGGTACCTGCCCCTGGGCTGCATAGCTGGAATTGGGCTCCTCTTGGGATGTGTGGTCCTTCTCAGGCTACCAGGCAGCCCAGTGGGAGAGGAAGACATGGGGATGGAGGAGGAGGTTAGATCTTGCCCAAGTGCCTCATGGTGAGAGCGGTCACCTCATCCTAGGGAGGTTTCCTTATGTCAGCAGAGAGAGAGAGGAATCTTTTCTCCCACTGACTTTTTCAACCAGGAAGCATTCCCCTCTTACCTGCTTGCTAGTTTTGGAGGGGTTTTGCACCTTTTTTTTTTTTTCTTAAGTTACATAATTTCTTTAAAAGAATTGATTTTTCACTGAGGGATGCTGAGAAGAATATTCAAGTGCAGGAGTTGGGTGGACATGAAATTGCTGCTGATCTTCTTTCAATTTTGTCTCCCTGTTACAGATTTATTTTTAAAATTTTGTGTAAATACATTTCACATACTGTGAAAGATCGAGTTAGTTAAGAACCGCGTAAGCTGCTTTGATATTACAGACTCAGATTGCATAAATAAGGGGAAATTCCCAGGCTGGGGAGTGGCGGTGGGGGAGGCCGAATTACAGGCAGTAAAAGTAAATGTTGCCGAATCCTATACATTTTAAACAACAAAAAATGATCTTTTTAAGCTCTTTTCTTTTGGCAGTGCATTGTGTTGAACTGTTCTAATGGGCAAGACTACAAAGCCATGGGGAAATTCTTCAAAGGTCTGGCACAATCTGGAGCCTTGGTGCGCTTTGATGAATTTAATCGTATAGAGCTGGAGGTAA
The DNA here is from genome assembly GCF_000690835.1 of Fulmarus glacialis. Classification (NCBI taxonomy): domain Eukaryota; kingdom Metazoa; phylum Chordata; class Aves; order Procellariiformes; family Procellariidae; genus Fulmarus; species Fulmarus glacialis. Next base: position 19,551 of record NW_009204881.1, read on the forward strand.
TTGTAGTACCAGTTTCTTAGCAAAGTTGGTATTCAACAAAAGTGACAAGCTTGACAACTTCATTAACAGTACTGACATTAAACAACATTGACTGAAGCTTACTGTTAAATGAAAAAAAGTACAGTTTTAGTACTTGTTAATCAAACTCAACCGGTTGTCTATGCCAGATCTGTTCTTGTGATTTTTTTATGGTTTCTGCATTCTCTGCTGTAGATGTAGCCAGAGAAATACTGCTGTTGCAACCTTCTGAGCACAGTGACAGAGGGAGGTTTGTGGGGAGACATTGTATTTCGTTCGTGATAGATTAGCAGCAAGATTTCTCTTCTGCACTGGTATGCAACCTGCCACTCACAGTGTTTTGAAAGACAGGAGTTAACTTTCATCTACAGAAAGCTCACAGCCAGGGAGAGAGACTGCTTTAATACCGCATTTATTACCTTGTTGGGGAGCGGGGGACAACAAAAAACAAAAAGCAACCCTGCAAAGAGGGATCTGCAACGAATGAGAGCTCTAGGTAGTTTTTTTTTTTCCATTATTTAGAATAGCATTCAAGACGGTAATTTATTACACTTGCACAAAGCATAATTAAATGTCCATATAGGGAAATACTGCATAACCTGTTTTCTTGTATAAACTGAGGTGATCTGGTTGATCTTTTATAGCTCCTACATTTTTCTGATTTTTTTTTCTTTCTTTTTAAATCACAGCTACTGGCAACCTTTGGTAGAAGGTATTGACATTGAATTAGGTTATAACCATTCATTTAAATTTCTGCTTCTGAGGTAGCACAGAAACAGGCTTTAAAAATATAATGTGCTTGCTGTATTTTCCATTATCTTGTATTAGACCATTAGAGATACGTAGCTATTTCTGGAAGATGCTGTGGCTTTAGCATTTTCATTCATTTAGCAGGTTATCATTTGATGCATAGGGAATTTTCAAATGCATTGGGCAATTTATTTTCTTAAGGGTGTGATGGATTTTTGTTTTTATTACATTTAGTAGCACATTAAAACATCATTTTAAAGTTTAAAAACAAATGTACTGGTGTTTTCAAAGCAAAAGTGTGTCAAAGAGCTTGCTTTGCACTTCCCTTCAACGCTCTTTGTAGCTGTTCAGCAAATGTTGACCCTTCGGACACAGGGTCTGAGCAGGTGCAGGTGTAGGAAGACATGTCTGGACTCACCCCCCACTATGTTTATTATCAGCAATTTGGGTGGGCTGGCAGAGTGGAGCTGTCAAACAATCCAAAAGGAACAATAGTATAACAACCCTGCTAGGGTGGACAAAATTATAGGATCATTTCTTCCTGATCGCTGTTTGCTCCTCTGCTAGACTTTAGAAAGATTTTCTCACTAGATTGCAGTACCATGAAGAGCAACTGTGCCTGCACTGGTTCTTTTTCAACAAAAGGGCAGCGTGCACTCCTTTTTATATTAGAGTGCAGCATACACCAAGCAAATACCTGAGTGCAATCTCTTTTGCCTTTGTGCACTTTTTTCCTTTGCCCACTGACAGGAGATCCCTCAAGACCGGCACTAAGCTCCTCTTCATTAGAACCCAGCTTTCAATTTAAATTTTAATTAGAATGGATGACTAGAATACTTACCATTCGCTGTAATTTCTGCATGCCACTAATCAACAACCAGAAGAATACTTCTTGTGTTCATTTCTAAAAACTAAGTTCCTTTTCTGCAAAAGGTTTGTTGCTGGCAGTTAAAATTATTTTAGCTCATCCCATATAGTTTCATTTTTGAATGGGATTCATGCTTGCAAAGGGACATTTCTTTTTCATTCTTTTAATGTAAGGTCACCTAGAACCTGGATTCTTACATTAACTTAGGGCTAGGGTGCGGTTAAGGTTAGGGTTATACTGCATACCTGTGCAGTCCTAAATGTGCTTTTTAGCAATTTTATGATCCTTTATGATATATTACATTATGTTATACTAATATATTATCATACACTGGATGTAATGATATATACTTGATGAGACTCAACTGGAGGATTACACCTCTCCAGTATTGATTTTACTTGTCTTTTTTATCATTATTTACTGTTTGTTTTTCTTCTGAGACCTAGCTTGAATTCTAGACATCTTCAAACTGGAAAATAAACCATTAGGAGGTCTAAATATTACCTATGTGGTATTTCTGATCCTCAAACTGCTGAAGAAATTTATTTCCAAAGAAGTGCCTACAAATGGCAAAGGATTTTATCTAACCGAGAAGCAATATACCTGATTAAGGAATTTCTCAGCCTCTGGCACCCAGAAGCTGCCATAGACAGAGTGAGCTGGTACGGGATAACTTTGGTAGAGGCCACCCAGACATTTGAATGGTCTGATATCATTTGAAGGCTTTTATAGCATATTTAGAACAGTGCCTGGAAATCCATCAGAGGCCCGTAGGTATCTTCTTCTGGCTCAGGTTGCTGGTCAATCCCTGCTATAATTCCCAGCCACAACTCATTATCACTGTAATTGCCTGGCACTTGGGTCTCACAGTTGGGTCTGTGTCGGAGCATTAACATCAGAGCTGTGAGTCAGGAAAGACTTTGGGACTTCTGAGGCTTTTTCATGTCCTAAAAAGAGCTCAAGTCTAATGCAGCTCCTAGTCTGTAGACTTCAATTGCAAAAAAAAAAAAATCTTTACAACATGTCTGTTTTCTGTCCTCAGTCCAACACCGTGACGTCGGTCTCATCTGCACGAGCTCGGCTAAGCCGCTATCATCCACTCTTGAATCTAGAAACTCACGAAGTTATTCATTCCTCTGTAAGTGTCAAAATGGATGAGATGATAGATAAAAACACAGAGACTGTAAATGTCCTGTAGGGAGAACCACTGGGAATTCCACTGGGAATTTTGCCATTAAAGTGAGTAGATCCAAAATTTTGCCTCATCATCTTTAATTGCTCTTCAAAAGCTCTAATACTGTCACTCTTAATTTTGTATGAGTGTTTGCACAAGAACATTCAGAATACACAGTGGGGTTTTTGAAATTTCTAAATATTTTTAAAGCCACACACTTGATAATTTTCTTAATGACACAGTGTAGGAAAAATAAATGGCAGAAATGGGAAATAAAATATTCCCCTAGAATTTTGAGTACTAAGATCTGAATGACTATAAGTTCACCACTGGTGTGTTACAGGGCCTGAAACTGTGTCACAGGGGTAAGTATTTACAAGAATTTCAGACTGTAAAGGAAGCTAGCTAATATGCCACTGCATCAAGCCAGATATTACATTATAATGGATCACACAATTCAAATAACTTCAGAATTTCTCTCATTTCATAGAAAGATATTATGCTGCTTCTGCTTGCTTAAAGAAAGTACACTTTGACACAGCTATAATCACAAGCAAAGTAATACTCTAACAGGAAAATGAAATAGGACATTATCATGCTGGTAGATAGCAAAAGAAGTGAACTCATCTTTTCTGCAAGTGCATTCCCCAAACTAGAGATAAAAACAGTGATTTAATTTCTGTAATAAATATTCTAAGAGAAAAATCCAACTTTTTGCTTTCTGACCCCAACAATATTTGTTATTCATAATAAAGTGTTTGGATTACTAGCCTCAGCTATTTTTCCTATTTTTCTTTAATCTGTTCCTTTGTGTTCTGGGGTTTTTTTGTTGTTTTTTTTTTTTTACAGTGCCTGAATAAGTAACATGATTCCAAATGTGGAAACAGTAGCTATAAGGGAGCTGTAGAGAAATAAGCAATACAGTCTTACGTTATAGATCAATAGTATTTCTTTGTCATTCTCCTTCTGGAGCTCCCATAGGGTGCCACCCAGCCTAAGAATGCCACCCGCCCAGGTGTCCCACTCGGACAGGACGGGGAAGGAGGCATTGCATCAGGCCTTGCGATCACCATGAAGACAGCACCCCTGGATGAATCTGGTTTTCTCCAGATAGCCAGTAGCAATAAAGGACATGTGTGAAAGCTGTTTCACACACACTCTGGCTAAGCTAGTGTAAAGATGGTCACATTATGAAGTATTCTTGAAGAAGGTGGCATCCATCTATGCAAAAATTTCTTCACCCCCTCATTGAGCTAGGGGTTGGTCTCAAGATATCTAATATCTGCTTTGTTACTGGCATTTATAAATAAGAGAAATCGGTGGAATTATCTTAAAGGAGGGCTTTACGCCCAATTCACATCAGGTAAAACAGGAAATAAGTCTCTTCTTTTCGCCTCCCTACACCGGCTTGGTTTGAACCCCAGCATGTACTTTCCCTCATTGCCAATTTTTGTATCCCCATGTCCAGCAGCACCCTTCTCTTCCCAGTTTCCTAACCTCACCTGCCCATTCTCTGCCAATGATTAAAGTCCAGTTTGGGTTCTTTATTTCTATATTATCTTGTAGAAGCTGAAGCATGCACACAGGTTCAGATTTAACACTATCTTCATAGCCACGTGCTTTACTCTGTGGCAATGATAGAAATATTAATTTGAAATTTGAGAGTCCTCAAAAGATGACTTATTAGTGCTTCCTCCCACATCTGAGGAAAAGGACAGATTCTGCCTGATGCAACCTCCCCTGTCACTTGCCCCAGGGCAACTGTCTGCTCCCAGGGGTGCGATTCAAGCTGTCACACTGAGGTCTGCAAGGGTGACCTGTGTTGCATGCAAAGACTTTTGTATTACAAGATCATCTCTCACTTTTGGAAACATTAATTTTTAGAAACTCAAATGCTATTTACTGGGAGGTGCTCACTTCCAGCATGTGTCTTCCAGACCAAAATCGACGAGACTAAGACAGCTCGTATTTTTTCCTTCGCTGAGACAGAGGTAAGGGAAGATCCATCCCACTCTCAAGTGTGATTTCCTGATCCGTAACCAATTCCCTCACCTGCAACCCACTCTGGCACATTGATCTTTGTGCATTCAAAATATTGGTAAAATAGATTCCAGTACCATCCCCAGCTTTTCCACCATCCTGAAAAGATGCAACACCCTCCAAGTACAGGTTGTGGCTAACTGAAGGCATTGAGTTGAGCAGGCAGAGTGCTAAGGGAATCTTGCACCATACCCATACACTGCCCAATGCTGGCCCTGTAAATTTTGTGCATGAATTCTTTCAAAAAATGTGCTTTTCCCATCAGGCAAACATCTTCTGGTGTGTATCTCTGTATATCAATGATGGTTGTCTATTTTTGTTAATTTTACAATACTTGTTTATTTTATGGTAACTTGCAAAGCTGTTCAGTTTTCACTGTTGTTATTTGACATTCTCTTCTGCAAGGTATCACTTTACTATTGTTCTTTTTTTTTTTTTTAATGTGCAGGTGTTCACACAGCAGCCTTGAGAACAGCATACCGTGATCATTTTTCCTTATAAATGGAGGAAATAGCTGACTTTTCCTATTCATTTTCCAAACATCACTTCATAAATTCAGCTGGTTTGTAACCACTGAAACTGTCCTGGGTAGGTTCTGCTGTTTACTTATTTCCATAAGCAAACTTTTAAACTCATTTGTCCTGTTTCGAACATTTTCAATACTATTTCTTTGAGAGCTTTAAAGAAGACTCAGGATAATTAGTTTAAATGCTGAAATCCCATTTTTTCTTACGGGTTGTCTTGATATTCATGACTATGGGGATGAAACATCAGCTATTTATAGACTTTTTTCCCCCAAAAAATGAAGTATGAAAACATTTATTTTATCCTCAAAAAATAATTATACTTAAAAATAATCCTTTACTATACCCTCCTAAAATTCTCATGCAATGTACCTCTCACCATCTTTTATATCAAATGTCTTCAGTTTAGAAGACTGAACACCAAGAATGTTAAGACCTAACATCTTAAGATGCATCTGGACTTTTTTTCGCTACTTAAAATTTTATGCAGTGCAAAGAGTGTGCTCTAGGAATGCTTGCCAGCACCTTTGCTAACAATGCAGAAGGCAGAAGAGGATTTAGATCATTCCTCCAAAGCTCTGCACTAGCTCTGCAGTACTAGCCTTGGTAAAAATGTTGAACATATATGTAGTAAAGCAACATGAAATCTTGACCTTACAGCAGTCAAAGAAAGCCTGGCGATTAATTTTGGAGGCATTATATGCTCTCTTGTTAATTTAGCAATACATGTTGGCATGTGACTAATGAAAAGAACTACTCAAATCTGTTTACATGTCTGGGGCTTGGATCTGTGTAGATTTCAAAACGTATAGAATACATGTGCTTTTAAACTCATAAAAACATTGAATCTTTATTGGACAGTTGTTTTGTTCAGGGCAACGGTCTTATCTCTGAATGAACAATTCATATGTCAGAGTGGTATTTTCTTCATGGACATATTGCCAAATTTATATCAAAATCCACTTTAAAACCTATTCTTCCCTTGCTATATTTTTGGATGTTTATTTTATGTGCAAGGAGTAGATATTCTGAGTGGCCCAAAAAGATATTGTAGCAGAATCGTTCATTACCCTGACCATTTTAGATCTAACTGCACACTAATTTTTCAAAGCTTTTGGTTATTTGTCATTAAATGTATGTGAAAGTTGCAGTTGGGTAATGGGATGGATATGTTTTTAGCATGTAAAAGACTCACTTGCATTTCAGCAACGTATTTGACTATGCTGGTATTTATTTCAAGTATATAAATTTCCCAAATTGATGACCACACATCTCCGCATGCATTTCATCCTGGTGAAAGGTTGCAGTATTTTCCCCAATGGAAATACGTCCCATATTTCATTTCCTCATGCAGCTAATGTTGAGAGAGTTTTTTTTTTTTTTTTTAAACTAAGGGCTCAAGACAATGTTTATTTTCTTATTTGTTTATTTGTTTAAAAGAAGAGTTAGGTTGCTATGCTTAAGTGTACTGCCCTGTTTCTTTGAAAGCGAATGGAAAAACAAGCTTCTAGTTAACTTGAATATTTGAAAGGATTTCTTCTGAAAAGGCGGATTCTTCTGTTGGAATTTTATATTTTCTTACCTTCAGCAGGGCCAGACTTTAAAGGCCTAAAAGCAGCTCCCATTGATTTTTCTGAAAGTCCCTAATCAAGTATCCAAGAAAGAAATTTGACCCTAAATAGGGATTTCTAGGGCAAGGGGGATTTGTCTGGGCAGTCTGCTTCTGAAGGAAGAAAGCTATATTCTTTCCTCTCTTGAAAGGCAGTTGATGAAAGAAACATAAGGAACGGCTCGGCAAAAGGAAAACAAAAAGGTTCTAAACTGCAGGTAGAAACAATATATCTTTTGATAAAGCTAATGTTACTTTGTGTTAAAAGCAGAGTTCAGATTGCCAGGAGTTACGCTCTTTGTGCGATGATTTCCTACCTCACGCCATCAAAGACTCGCAAGCACCGTGTTGAATAAACTACCACTCAAAAAGAAAACCAGGGAAAAAAACCCTGAAGGTAAGAGGTGATGAACAGGCATTGCACTGTCTTTTACAGAGAGCGGGATGCAGATCTCGAAGAGTGAGGTGATGAGGGCAGAGACGTGGTGGGGTGGCATCTTTCAGCCACCGCAGTGCCTTGCCTCAGAGCAGAAACACAGCACACCTTTGAAACGCTGGTCTGATATTCAAGCAAAAAGCCCCCAAAACAGCATTACCCCAGAGAGAAAGTAAAAGAAGTGTTTGGACTTGGATTTTTGTGCAGAACAAGGACGGACCATACCCAGTCCCAGCCCGGAGCAGCCTCTGGGGTGGCCGTCCTGCCCCACAGGGCTGCATCCCCAAACCAGGCAGGGGGCTGAGCCCGCTCCCCTACCTCCAGGCAGGACCGCTTTGGGGGTGACACCCTGCCCTGGCGGGTGCCTTCCCTGTGGTGTGGAGACAGCCACTGCCGATGGCACCAAGGAGAGGAATGACATCCTGAAGGCAGCAGGAGGCAAGTGTGATACCGCACCGGAGGCTGCAGAGGTATACCTACAGACATACCCCAACCCCAACTAAATAGTTGCCCGTTTCCCTTTTTTTTAATGGTTGCTTCCTGTTTGTTTGGGGTTTTTTCTTCTTCTTTTTTAAACCACATTTCTAACCAAGGTAGTCTGTGATGTAAAAATCAACAAAACAAAATCCCAAACTTCTGAGTAAATTTTCTATCTGCTACCCCAGCTTCGATAAGCCAATAGCTCCATTTCAAGTCATTTATTTTTGCCTATTACCGTTTTAAGGAATAGGTTATATTTAGCATGCTTATATTAAAAAGGGGCTGTTTGTCTATGTTCTTTTTAATACAACATGGGGAAAGTGATTAAAAGTCAAAATAAAATGGAATATTTATTGTTTTGCCCATCTGTTAGTTACATTTGTTTTTTGCATCCCTGGACAGAGTGGAAATAAGTTTGCATTAATTAATTCAAGCAATTCTCTGTTGTACTATCCAAATATGATGTCTAATATTTGCAGCCTATTTCAGCTCTCAAAATGGGTGAAGGGAAAAGATATAGATATATTTGAACAGGTGTAGTGACAACTTATCAAGGGATCTTTTAGGGGTGGGGGGGTGTGGTTTGGGGGTTTTGTGGTTTGGTTTTGGTGTTGGTTTTTTTTATTTCCTGGTGTAATTGCCTTCACACACACACGAAAAAAAACCTGTAAAAATAATCACTGAACTTCCTCCTTGCTATCTGCAGTTAAGTTGGAAACAATGCATTCCCTGTACTTTTTGCCACTGCCCTGTATGACAGCACTATATCTTTAATGTTAGATTTCCAGTAGGTAACCTTGTTACTTTGATGAAATGTCTTTGAGAGGTGGGTTCACAGTAGAGAGTTCACTACTGTCATAAAATGGGAATTTTAAAAGAAACAAGAAGAATGTAAGCTGTTTGCTCTTTAGGCTTAGGGAAGGCTTTGTTTCACTCCAAAGCCTGCAAATTTCATGCATAACCCAAGTAGAAATTATTTTCCTATTAACTACGTCTCTTTTCCTGTCCATTTTATTTTATTTTATTTTGTTTTGTTT
>NW_009204882.1:0-324 GCF_000690835.1 Fulmarus glacialis
AGAGGGCTGGAACGCCTCTCCTGCGAAGATAGGCTGAGAGAGTTGGAGTTGTTCAGTGTGGAGAAGAGAAGAATCTGGAGAGACCTTATAGCAGCCTTCCAGGACCTGAAGGAGGCCTACAAGAAAGCTGGAGAGGACTTTTTACAAGGGTATGTAGGGACAGGACAAGGGGTAATGGCTTTAAACTGAAAGAGGGTAGGTTTAGATTAGATATAAGGAAGAAATTCTTTACTATGAGGGTGGTGAGGCACTGGAACAGGTTGCCCAGAGAAGTTGTGGATGCCCCATCCCTGGAAGTGTTCAAGGCCAGGTTGGATGGGGCTT
>NW_009204882.1:427-18969 GCF_000690835.1 Fulmarus glacialis
TGATTCTATGATTCTATGATTCTATGATTCACCTTCCAGGATCACATCTGTGTCCATTTTACCCAGTTGCCAGAGCACTTACCTGGCAGGCAGGATTTTACTTCTTTTCTCCCTGCTGCTTTCAAAGCAAAGACTTGACCACACAAACTAGAACAGGTTTCTAATTCTCCAAATTCTTGTTTTTTTCTGAGAAAATTACCCTGAATCTACCATTTTTTACATTCTTTCACTTAATTTCTTTAACTACTGATAGAGCCACAGAGAAAGGTTGACTTTTTAGGCTCTTGGTCTAGAAGTATTATGAGTACTGAGACAAAATAATCAGATTCAAGTCCCTTTTCCAGGGATTAATTAAATACCCAAAGCAGAGCAACTTCCATAGAGTTATTGAGTGTTATTCATCCCTCCACATATAGCACTTCTTTACATATACTCTTTCCAGCTATCCAGAAAGTCTGGTCAGAAGATGCAGAGGTATCTTATCATCCCCCATGAACTCCCCCATGAACCACTATATGTATATAGATTTTGCTTGGGGGAAAGTTAGTTTTTGTGGGGTTTTTGTTGTGGGTTTTTTTTCCCCTGCTTTGAACATCGAACTCCAGAAGAATTTTAAACAACAACACTAAGCAATTCTAGCAAATTTTCATTCATTTTGTTGCTTTTATTTTGCCTAGAGTTTTCCCTGTAGATATCAGACATTGGATGCTATACGTCATGGCTTCCACAGAGCAGAACACCCAAGAGTTAAGCATTTCAGCACTGATCTTTGTAATGCTGAAGTTCCTTTGCAGATTTATCTTCAGGCATACTGTGAACCTGAGTCCCCTATAGCCTTTTATAAAACGCTATAAAAGAGATTTTGATAAACGAGGAAAGCTGTGTACTAAAATCTGAGCCATGTTGAAATGTGAGCCTCTGGGAATACCATTAAAAAATAAATCTAAGACTAAACCCAAACAGGTCCATAATGCTTAGATATACATTCTCTCAACATAAATAAAACTTCTTTTTCAAAACTCTGAATGTGTTGTTCTCTTGGTCACGGTCTTCTGTAAGTAAATCCAAGAAAGCAATACGACCAAAATCAGCTGGTCTCTGATGAGCTAGAAATGTATAGATATTGGTACTCTGTTCTAGACAGTGGTGCCTTTAAATATACCTCCTTTAACAATTCTTTAGAGATAACAATAAACGAAAAATTTTTCCAGCAAGCTCTGTGATGAGATATAACAGATGGGACTGCATAACAATTTTAGCTGACGCTACACAAAAGCACTGCTCCCTGCTTCTTCTGAGCAAGGAGCCCATGCTGCCGTGCAGCTTTGCTGATTTGGCTTCCAGGTGGAAGCGAAGAAATGCTCCTTCCTCGGAAGAAATCCCAGCCGCTATCATTTCAAAACAAAACACTCATTAGTAAGCAGGCTCTGAAAATCTCTTTGCACTGAGTTTTGGTGACTTTCCAAAAGACATTCCCAAAACTTTGAGTATTTCCTTGTTTGCTTACTCTGAACAAAACAGCAATATATTTTCATTTCAGACAGCACTGGACAGACAGATAATGTACAAGCCAATGTACAGCCAAAATGGCCTTTCAAAGCATTTAGCTTCCATTTTGCTACAGCTTGATGCAGATGTCCCTCTGATCCCACTCAATTTTTATAAGCATGACAGCTCATAGGGAACACACTCTGTCCAGGTACAGATGAGAGGTAGAAAGAGGGGTCATGATCTGGAGGCTTCCCCCTACCCTGCCTGCGTGGTCATTCATCCCTGTGCAGAACTCTATTCTGGCAACAATTTTTCCTATAAAAGAGGCGAATCAAAGTAAAATCTTTCCAGCTTGCCTCCCTCCCTCTGTTTTCTTGGATGCCAGATTTTTGCATTTTTTTTTAAGTACATTGAGAATGATTTTTCATTCAACCCATACCTTGCTTTTTAATGCATTAAAAGCAATACTTTAGGACTTGGAAGAAAATTTTTTGAACTAAAATGGAGGTTTCAAAGTGAGTGTTCCAGTGCTTGCTTCTCCTCCCATTTCCTTTGATGTGATCCAGGAATAACTCAAGGGGAATGGAGTTGCATTTTATCAAAGTTAGCATAAAAAAGGTCAGAGACAGAAGGTCTGAAATGAATATATTGGTGCTTAATATAGCTAGCAGAAAATGTTCAATAGATTCAGGTTATTATAGCAGAAAGACTTGTGATGACTGTAGATTGTTTGTAATAGTGAAGCTATCAGAAGTTTGTGCCGTATGCTTTTAAAGTGTCGGTCCTTTCTTAGCCTCTACTTCTGTTCCAACTGCTTCTCCAATCACACAAGTGTCCTTCTGATCACAACGCACTTGGTAGTCAAATAGATACAATTACGTACCACAAACTCTGGGGCCAAACTCTGTGCTGCAAGTGGGATGTTCTGGTAATAACATCAGATGTGAGAAAATACAGCACAGCCACAAGGCTAGAGGGACACAGCAGGCTTCAAACCCTTCGGAACAAAACAAACCGTATTATTTTCATGAGCTGAACTTAAATAAAACAACTCCTAATGGAAGAATTATTCCACATATCTCCAATTTGTAAATTGACAATATATTTTCTTTAACAAAAGCCTTTTTCTTCAGATTTTGACTGTCATACATACGTGAGATCAAAGGCAGAAGCTGACCTTTAGATATTGACTGAGGTGACAGTGTAGGAACGGGCTGTGAAGAGACGTTAATGAGGATCTTCATTATTTCTTCTGTTACACAGGGTAGGGCAGGCATGCAGAAATCATTCTGCAATATGTTGATTACTGATGACATTGAACAAGCTCATACATATCCACGATAATTCTCGTATCCCAGATGAAGCTTTTATTAATGGCTGCTATAAAGACCTTGAAGGTTTTGTGGTGGGTTTTTTTTTCCCCTTTGACAGGTAACTTCTCTTGAGAGAGAATAAACATGAACTCAGTAGTGCCAGCTACCTAGGTGGGATTGAATTATTGGTTACAGTGAGGTCTTTTTCACATTGCTGCAATAAGGTGAGGGTATCATACCTGCCTTAGGTCCCTTTATACAGCCAGAGGTATTAAAGGCACCACATAGTGAATGTGAATCCAGACTTTATTTTTTAAAATAAAAAAGTTCATTCCTTCTCACAGAACCGACATATTTAAGACAACTCTGACACACTTTGTTATGCATGCCTCTCCAAGTGACCTCCTTTTCCCTTTCACCTGTAAACTTCCTAAATGCACTATAAATACCTGCTGCCTGAAGGTTTTCTTTCTGATTCATCCCAGCATCTCCCCAATTCATCTTATTCCAATAACATTTAAATCAAATTATTCTTGTCAGTAGGAGTTGCCTAAGTATCTGTTTCTGAGGGAAGGTATGAGGTAGGTGTCTAAGCTTCCATTATAGACAATGAATTGAATTAGTACAGGCAGTGGAGTCTAGAGAGAAATTCAGCTGACAAGAAGCTTAATTCAGTTGACTAAAACGGAGGTACGGAGTGCTATTTTAGATGCTCTAAGGAACTTGAGACACATTGTCATTAGGCTGTCAGATATGACAAAGTACCTACAAGACACCACTTATATCTTTGAGCAGTAGATGGAGACCAGGTAAGATACCATAGAGCATCTCAGATAGCCCAGGATGCCAACATCTAGGCACCTGTATCCTGCCCTGGGTGTCTATTTCACAATGAAATATGTTCTTTAAGCCGTATTTATAATCATGTTGCAGCTTTTTTTTTTTTCTTTTAGAAAAAAAATGCCATATCTCTTTTATCTTAATTTAATTTCTATCTTACAAATTTTGAAACTAGGCAGCCTTTCACATTATTAACGTCATGAGTTGACTGAAAGGGGCAGGAAGAAAATGCTCTGCCAGGGTAAAAACTAGAGACAGTTGTCTTGCATCAGTTATTCAGAAGAAGATGAAGGAGAAAAGCTTAATGTCAGAGATCAAATGCAAACTCTGGGCAGATCTGTTCTGACTAACATAGGACCATGGAATACAGAACAAGTTGACATCTCTTCTGCTAAACAAACTGCACCAGGACACTTCCCCTGATCCTTTACATTATTGTTATAGCATGATCATACCCACACATTATCTTACCATTTATGGCAAGGTAACTGCATCCAAACTGTGAAGAATAGTTCCTGTCCTGTTTTACTTCCCAAATGGAGCCTGAAATTGTGGAACTAGCTAGTTGCCTGACTGTCAAAACCAATCAGACACTGTTCTAACAGTTTAAACATGATCAAGTTCTTTTGTTTAACTGAATAGTACTGACATCCAAGGCATAAAAGGAGCGCTCAGAGATGACAAAAGCATTGCAAAGAAACTAAATGAATTTTTTTCATCAGTTTTTGCTGTAGAAGAAATTGAGTGGATTCCCCCATAAGAACCCTTGTGGAGGATGGAGGGGCTGAGCAGTGAATTCCTCTGAAATTGAAGGAACAGAGGAAGTGAGTATGGTACAAGCAGACCAAATGAACTCCAATAAATCACCAAAACCAGAAAGAATTTATCAAAGTATTCAAAAAGATCTGAAGGATGGAACAGCTGAACTACTAACAGTAGTGTGTAACCTCTCACCAAAAACTTCCTTGATACCTGAAGAATGGAGGCAAGCAAACATGATGCCAATCTTTAGAAGGAATTCCTGGGAAGGTCAGGGCAACTTACAGGCATGAGGATGAGAACTGAACAAGACAAAGCAGTAGAAGCTATAATAAAAAACAGATGTGAAAAATAAGCTCTGAGAAGAGTCACCTGTAAAGGGGACACTTGCCTTGCAAACCTCTTGCAGTTCTTTGAATGAGTCAACCGGCACATGGATAAAGATGAATTATCTGAATTTTCCCTATCCTTTTGATAAAGTCTCTCACCAAAAGCTTTTAAGGAAATTAAGTAGTCACAACAGAAGTGAACATTTGTTAGCAGAAGAGAAAATGTGCTAGCTATTTAATATGGCTAAATAATTCATAAAAAGATAAGAAACAGTTAAGGTTTCCTAATACTGGACAGAGGTCAACAGTAATAGAGGGTTGTGCTCTTTAATAGTTTTATTTAAAAAAATGAAAAAGCAAGTGAGCTGTGCTACAACAAAGTTTCATGTTACAAAGTTATTCATGCTAGGAAGAACAGGGCCTAATTGTGAAGAATTACATAGGCCTTCATAAGATTCAGTACCTATGCAATTAAATAGCAAATGAAATTCAGTGTACATAAACGTAAAGCAATGCACATGGGGAAAAACAATCCTAGTTTCACATAAAAATGGTGGGCTCTGAGCTGAGCATTACTACTCAGCAGTGAGACCTTGAGATTACGACAGATAGTTCCTTGAAAACATCAGCTCAGTACTCAGTAACAGTCAAAAAGAAAAAGTAAAAAAAACCTCCCAACTGTTAAGAATTATTAGTAGAACAATAAAAAATAGGAGAACAAATATGACTGTGCCGCTATACAAATCCATTATTCACTCATCCAGGAACACTGTGCATTTCTGGTTTGTTTGTCTAAGGAAGGGCATATTCAAGCTAGAAAAGGTTTAGAAAAGGATGATCAACAGTGTGGAAGAGTTTCCATATATGGAATAATTGAGTAGGCTGGGGGTCTTCAAACCTGAAAAAGAGATTGCCTAGGAGTGTATGACAGAGATGTACAAACGCTACATGGCATAGAGACAGTGAAGATGAATTGGCTGTTTACTATCTCTTCCTGTATGTGTTTAATCCCCAAAAGAACTTTTGGACTGAAAGATTATACAGTTTAGATCAGACTAAAGAGTTAATAAGTGTAAAAAGGGCTGCCTGATATTATTGATTTATTTCGTCTTTTTAGATCTCAATTTTGCAATACTTAAAAGATGTAAATTTTATTTTTGTGGAGAGATAAAAGGGGCATATAATTCTTTGCATATTTCTTTTATATAAAAGTCCAATATTTGGGCAATAGGGATCATAAAATGTGCTACATTAAGCTTATATTATGCAACATCCTTTTGTGTGATGGAGCCACACTGAATTATACAGGAAACTGGGAATGATGAAGCATTATTACTAAGAGATTATTATATAATTCTTCAATTTTCCATATTTCTGAAATAATTCTAAAAGCAGAAATAAACCACAAAGGAACACTATATTTGAGAAAGAAAAATACTGAAAAAATATGCATCATAAGTAAAGAGGAAATTATACTTTGGTGAGTGTGCACACTTGCTTTTATGGACAGGTACAGCTATGCTATAGCTATGTTATAGAGGTTCTGTTGCTCTATCTGTGACCCTCCAGGGCAAAACAAATATTATAGGCAGAGCTAATAGTTTTTATTAGACCAAAAGATATGCTCAGAAAAAGCAGAAAAGCTTTCAGGCACACAAGCCCTGCAGATATTAAAGAAGCAGACAGAAGTCTGCTTCCAATGCTTTAATAAAGCACTGACTTCCTACAAGGTCTGCCTGCTAAAACCTAGGCTCAAGCCAGAGTTTTTGGAGCCCAGCAGATGTACACAAACGCGCTAGGGGACAGATGATTGGTGTGGCTACCTCCAAAGCTAGGAAAAAATATAGAGGTAAAAAGAATGATGGTTTCATGGAATGGAAGGAGAATCAGACAAAAATGTTTCCTGAAGTCCTCCCATCCTAAACTCATCCCTTCCACGCTCTCTTTTCTAGCAGAAGGCACCTTGCACTTCCCCATTAACCTCTCTGAGATTGTCCTGTTCTTTCAAATATGACTGTGCTGGAGAGAAAGAACATGAACATCATCTTAAAGAAATTGCAGGGCGAAAAAAAACCTCAAAAATGCAGACAGGGAAAGAAGGCAAAATAAAATGTATTTGTGCTGAAGAAGAGCTATGCAACAGCTGGGGTTTTGTTAGAAAGACTGTTGTAGCTGAGGATTTACAACTCATAAACAGATATGTGTGAAATCTTTTCAGAAAGGAGCATCACTTGGTCATTTTTATGTCCATATAACTTAATTCTGCCACAGAATTAGCTTTTTACTACCAAGGGTAATCACAATATCCACATTCCTAAAGCTAGTCTTTTGATTTGGCATCAAATTTATGAATGCAAATTGCATACAAACATTGAAACTTACACAAAAAATGCTCCAGTCAAATACCGTGAGAAGTAAACAAGAACATCATTTTAATACAGATTTTCAGCACAATTATTTTTCATAGGATTGGCAGGTGGGATGATGCATTATGCCACACTGACAGAAAGGGAAAAGCACAACCCTTGACCTGAGGAACACACTGTAGGCACCATGTTTTCACTGTAGATAAGTTGCTACACTTTTCAGATCATTAAACTGTTTAAATTAACCTTTGAAGTTTCTTTGCACGTATTTGTCCATAAGCTGTTTAAGCTGCTACAGCTCAGTGCAACAATGAAAGGCAGAACTGTAAACAACATATTTACCATCAGCATTTCCACTCCATCTAATCCTCTAGGTTTTTGTTACCTTCCATCCATGTGAAAGACAAAGATTTAGCCCTTTCAGAATTACACTATTTTGTATAATAAAAGCCATGTAATAAAAATCAGACAGCTATATTATTGATTTTTATTATTCTGATGCTTTCTTTTGAAGTGTAAAATTTTCATCATTTCAGATCAAGAAATTATGGTGTCAAAATGCAAGCCTGAGCAATCCCATTCTTCATACTTAGCGCCTGTTTTCTTGACTCATGTAGATGAAAATAGGACTTTTCCATAAGCATCAGAGTATGTCTCCCTCTCCTGCATCCTCCATCTGAAATGATAGTCCCCTCTCAGGACATGATATGGCTCAAAAAATGGGTATTTGGGGAAAATCTCTTTGTATTTTTGCCCCCAGTTGACCTGGCTCCCTATTATAACAGAGTTAAATGGAAGTGATTCCCATCTCTCTAACTGCATGGTCGGCTACACATCCCATGCAAGAAGGGATTTCCTTACTTCAGAAACATATGCATTAAAAACATATGGGACTTTTTCCTATACTTCCCATATTTTTAATATGGGACATACATAGGATGTAAGGCTGAAATAGAGGCAATTCTCTTGCTACCCGTTCCCTTCCCAGCTCTGCTCCTTACAAGCTCAGAAAGGTCTCTTGGGCATCAGTAGCGGTGAGCAAGAAGGACAGATTGCCCATCAGCTTTCCCTTCTCCAGGCTGAGCCAACCCTGCTCTCCCAGCAGCGGCACTGCCCCAGATCACTGGTTTTCTTTTAGTAAACATCACCATGGGCCAGTGGCTGGTCAAGTCTGCCATGGTCTGTCTGTCGGCGTTATAAATTCCTTTTGTGGATTGCTGCAGGGATCCTGGCATATTATTATGCTGGAGACATTTATGCTAGATGCTGCCCTAACACACAGAATTCAATAGGACAGTAATACTGTAAATGAAGAAATGGGTTAGTCGCTATGGAAAAATAAGAATGCACACCGTTTTTGATAAAAATTGAACCTCAACAGCTTTAAATAACTTGTCTGAGGTCAGAATGAACTGAAATAAGGCTAGTGAAATGTCAACCCTGATTAGTGGTTGTCGTTAAAATAATAGCACCACAGATGAAAAATATGTATTCAAAGAGTTCAGTGATAAATGCTAACCAGGGGAAACATATTTGGATATGGATACTAGATGTTTTAATGATACTATTTAGAGATGAGTCTTGAAGAACAGCTGCTTCCAGAATCATTTTCTTGACAATTAAGATGGTTTTACGTAAGTACCACTAATGCCACAACAAAAGTTAACACAGAAGATAAAGGGGCTTCTTGTTTACAGACTAAGTGCTAAAATTAATTTTGAAGTCTCCATTTTTCAGCTATGAATAAAATTAATACAGAAATAGTCAGTGAGCACTGTGTTGCAGTAATTTAAAAGCATTTTATTTTACTTTGCATTTCAGAGCAGTCTAAGCAATTACATTAACAAAATGTTGTAAAAAAGTCTCAAATGGCATTTCGTGTTGTTCTGTAAATGTATACTTTCATATTTTATTTTATTTTAGGATTATTTGGAAGAAGGGTCATCACTAAAATAATTGAATTACATGCTCTTGAATTCTATGGCATATTCTTTTCCTAGTTTTATAATTGCAAATTGGTGTATACATCTCAGGAATACTTTTGTGAAAACTGAACCAGAAATATCTACTTTGGAGCACTGGAGTAGCTGATAACCAAACTGTTTCCTCAAGTGGCACATCTTCTTAAAAGCTTCTTCTGCACTGCTGGATTCTTTCATTCATTTGTTCATCCAAAAGATCAATGTTAATCTTCTTTCTTAAGGAGATGAGTAAAGAGATGAATGTGGCTCTTGGCAGCCCTTTGAGTGCTGCCACTCTTGCTCATTTCTAGACAAATACAGGTAAGGCCTTGTTCACCAATGTCAGTATTACAGACACATCAACCCAGAAGCTTCCCATGTTACATTTTTATTTATATTTATTCATGGAGAATAGAGGTGGGCTGTAGGAATAAAGTTTGGTTCTGGATTACATCAATCTATGGTGTAAAATCAAAGTCAGATCAGAGCTAGGCTGAGAATCAGACTGAAATTTCATGAGAGGCTGACATGAAGTTTGAACCTTATATGAAAAAAAATCCATTCCTCTGGTATTCAAAGATTTTCATATTCAAGATTATCCTTTTCCCCTCTAAATTAAATTAAAATAAAGCATTGAAAGCATATTTAGATGGGGTTTTTTTGATTGAATTTCTTTCTCTCAGTTTGAAAGGGGGAAATATACTCTTAGCTTTAGCTGCTGTCTTGTTCTTTTATATTTACTTATTGAGGGGCGTTTACATCTATCAGTGTAAAAGACAATGCTCACTTTCCATATTGATCCCAAAATTGTTCCTGTATAAATGGGAATTGCCTCATCTCAGCAGCCTAATCTTAGATACATTCTAAAATAAGTAGTATTGAAAAGGAGAAGGAGAAAGAGCAAGAGAACAAGAACTGGTATGAACAGAAATGTCTGGCAGGATATTATATTTCCCTCTTAACCTGGCCAGACTCAGTGTACACACCTTTCCAATTAGCTATAACAAACCTTGGAAAGAAATCTGGCTTTCAAGCTCACTGGAAAAATCTGTAGTCCACGTACCCTCAACCACATACTTTGAAATACAGCTGCAAATGCTGAGGGTAATTGGGTGTGAAAAGGCGGTCACATCTAGCTGGAGTTGGGTCACTTTGGGATGTCACACTCCAGCACAGAGCTGGAGCGTTGGATTAGTGAACACTGACAGTTGTTACTTAACAACTAGGGTTTTATAATCTAGAAAAAAAACCAACCACATGTTGGTGTTAGGTTATGTAAAGGAAACTCTTTAACCGCCAGTAGCCACAACGTATTCCTAATCCATTTGATGCAATGGCTTTAACCTTTGCTAAAATGCGACAGTGATTTGGTCCATATTAATTAAATCATGAATGCCCCACTAATGTGCTAAGCTCGTCACATGTTTCACTGTGTTAAATCTTGCCAGGCAACACTGCCCTGACAACATACAAAGTTATTTTGCCTTGCTACAGAGCAGTAACACCTCTTACAGAACCACGGGCAAGTCTCTGCTAATAAAAGAAACAGGGCTGGGACATGGGCACGGGGACTCGATCATCCGTGCTGTTAAACTGTCAGGCTGCTCCCTGACCATTTTGGGCACCGTTCAGAAGCTAGCAGAGACTGGGCAGCACTTCCAACGTGCAGTCTTCATGTTTTTAAGGGTAAAATGATTTAATAGTACAGATACGGGCTATTCTATTCTACAGAATGGTCCCACACTTCTTTAATTTCCTGGTACAGACGTAGCCACAAGGTCTGCCTCTCTCTTCCCACTCTGCCGCTAGCTAGCTAGCTAGTTATTTCGCTTTCCTTTTAAAACCCTTCTTTCAAAACCTCTTCTGAAAATTGCCAAAATATGTCTTATCTGTTCAAAACAAGCTTGAAACCTGGACTCATCACACTGTGGTGGGATTTCTTAAAACAGCAGAATGAGTATGAACCAGAATGTAAGGAAATTTGAGCTCAATCGCTATCTTCACTAAGGATGCTATTTGAGACACCAAGAAAAATAATTAGGTTGTGGGTAAACCTTGTGTAGAACAAGATAAATCTGAAAATAGATTATATTCTTTGTATATTTTTCTTGAATAAAATACGTCATAATATCGATACACATTGACAGCATTAATAATACAGATGTGTTTTTGTATTCTGGTATTAAGAAATCCCTAATATTTTTAATGACTTTTTTCTGATCAGTTATTTTCTGGACATTAGAAAATATAACATATGGCTTAAATCAACTACAAAAAGAAATTTTTAATTTTGTAACTGTTTAAATGGTTGCATGAAGGAGTTTCATAGAATAAAAAGAGATCAATGATCTCCATCATAAGAGAAGCAATAGGACTTCAGTGACCTAAACTCTATGATGCTTTTAAACCATAAAAAAAAAAAAACAACCTTATATTGTTGGTGAAAGATAATCTAAGACTTAGCAGATGGTCCTAGTTATGATTTACAGACAATCTCTGTTAAAAAGGCATATATTTTTCCAAGTCTGAATTTCTCCACCTAAAATTTCAGTGACAGAGGAGTTTGTTTTCCTTATTGTGTATATTCCACACAATATATTTAAAATATTTAAGTAATTAAAGCAAAACATACTTGTACTTGTTTTAGTCTCTGAGATGTAAATCCAGAGACTGAAAATCCTGTTGTGTGGATTCCCATTGACATTATTCCCAAGACCTACACCTGCAACCTGGAGAGTTGAGCTGAACATTTGCGACAAGAAGAAAGAAACTTCATTTATTTCTAAATTAATTCCTCCACCCCGAGAGGCAGAGTATAGCCTGCACACTGTACTCATGCCATGCATCTGGTTGTAAGGAACTCAGTTGTCCCTTATATTTCTAATTTCTCATTGTGGTGGTGCATTCCCTGCCCCCGCCTTTTTCCCTGGGCCACTCGTTGATCTCCGAAATTCCCATGAAACCTCGACCTTGGTGCACTGAGTCTGACGGTTGAGCGCTCCTTGACCATACCAGAAACTCTGCACGGCTGAGGCCGGGAACGTACTCCCACTGCCTGGCCCAGGCGCCATCTTATCTGAGTTGTAGCTCAGTTGTAACAACACTGAAACCTTCAGAATTTTAGTCACTACTGCCTTGGACTGTGACCAGGATAGAAATTTGCAGATGATTAAAGTCAATCATCTTGCGCACCTATAAACGGTGGTCCTAAGTGAGACCCTGTGAGCTCTCCTGGACTGCAGGGGGCTGCACCCAGCATCTCCCTCTGAGTGGAACGCTCCTCAGAGTTTGCAAACTCTCGAGTTTGCGATATTCGGAGGACCGTCACCGGCTAGCACAGGACCTGGGCTGCAACACTCCTCGAGGCTCAACCCTTGAGAAATGCCAAGACATTTGATGTGCGTATTTCACTGAACTTGAGGGGGATTTTTAACAGGTATAACATTGTATATATATCCATCTTTGCATCCGTGTACGTGCATGTGTGAATTGATGTAAGTACCTGCTAGCAAATATAGTCTGCTAAAATCTTATGATCTATCTTAAGATTGTAAGTGAACCTTAGACTGCTGCTAAACACATATAATCCCTTAGACATATACCGTTAACCAAGTCTGGAACTAGGGGTAGATCTAGCCGGGTCTACTCTGAACCTTGTGACTCAACGGGAGGGTCTTCCTTAACCTTTTCATTCTCGGCCTCTGTATAAATCATCCCAACTCAGTTCTAACACGATATCCTGGTTTCGGCTGGGATAGAGTTAATTTTTTTGCTAGTAGCAGGTATAGTGCTGTGTTTTGGATTTAGTATGAGAATAATGTTGATAACACGCTGATGTTTTAGTTGTTGCTAAGTAGCGTTTACACTAGCCAAGGACTTTTCAGCTTCCCGCGCTCTTTTCCTTTGTATGCTTCATCCGTATAGTAAGTGACAGGGTGAACCTTGCCATCAAACTCTGTTAAGTCGCGCTTTTATAAATTTCTCTTAAAATCACTTTCTGTTAATAACTTTGACAGTGATTCTTTGAGTGGCCTCTAAACCACTCATTGGTGACACTCATCCTCAAGTTTTTGCTCACACATACAAAGGGAAGAACAAGCAAAGCAGGTTTTGTGCTATCTTTGTATTTTCCAAGGGAGGCAAAACTGTAGTATAGTGGTTAATCTACTCCAAAATGTGCTGTGATGATACCCTGCAATATTGACTCAAACTACCTTCACATTAATCAAATGTGTCTGAGACAGACAACTGATTAGTTTGGGAAATGGTGAATAATAATAATTACAATAAAAAAGCATGTTTGGACTCAGCTCGGACACCTAGCAAGAACATGACAGTAATTACTCATCAGCACTTTCACTTGCAACTATATGCAAAAGGATTTGTGTTTTATGAGGTATAACAGGCAACTATACGCAAAAGGATTCACCTGCAACTATATGCAAAATGATTTGTGTTTTATTAGGTATAACAAGTCTTCCAGGAAAGGAATGAGGCACCTTGACAGCCCATGCAATGGAGAGTCAGAGCTGTCCCAGGCATGCAGTGCATGTTCAATGGATAAGCAGGATTTCATTTTCTAATGCCTGTCAATCTCAGACCTTTCACAAACACAGATATTGCTTTTAAGGGTAAAAACACTGAATTATTTAAATCTAAGAAACTGGCTGCCAGTTATGCACATTAATCGCTTATCAACAATAGTTTCATTTAAATACATTATGCTTACAGTGGATAACTGGCAGCTACCTCACCATCACCGCTAGTGTCTCTATTAATTCTCTATGAAGTTTGTTCCGCAATTACTGATTTTCCAGGTGAGCTGATAAGCAACTGAAAGCTGCACAGCTACAGTGAGATTTCTGAGGCATTCTCTTCTGTTAATAATGTCAGAAAACAATCCAGAAGGCTAACAAATTCTTACAATAAACTTGGGGGGTTTTGCATACTCTTTTACTAGAAATAAAAATTACTTGATTTTTAACATATTAATATTGGAACTAGAGCATGATCTTGGTAGAGATAAAAATCTTCCTATTGGTTGCATCTCTGAAATGGCAAATGATAGACAGAAAAGAATTTTCGGTAGCCCGGTACAAATTTTCTCCAGTTCCGTTCTCTAAAAGTTTGAAAGATCTATAAAATACTAGGTAAAGAGCTTCTTGCTATGATCTACTCTAATAAAAAGTTTGCAAAAACTCATGGATAAATTATGACCATTTAAAATATATATTTTTAAAAAAAGGAATACCATAGTATCTCTTGCATTTCTATGCCAATCCTGCTTGGTGATATTTTTGTAATTCCAGTGGGGAAAAAAAAAAAAGATCAGAAAAAGCTGAGAGCTTCATATCCTGCTAGCATAGAGAGGGCAAACCAATTTCCAAGAAATAATCGGAACTAGAGATAAAGCTGGCAGGTTAACCTGATTCACCCTTTTCACTGTGCTACAGGACAGTGAAAATGGGAAGGGGGAATGGGAGAGGAGAGGGAATAGAAAAGAGAGTTGCAAAAAACAGGCAAATGACTGCCCATGCTGAGCACCTGGATCTCAGACAGTCACAGATGCACACTCAACAACGCTGTGGCTCTTTTACAGGCTTCCTAAACACTAATTAACGAAACTTTAAAGGCAAGCAAAAACCCTGAATGATAATATTATCCCTTCAGTAAAAAAGGGTCCAAGAAAATACAAAAACTGAAGAGTTTTGACATTCTCAGCACTTTCCCTGATGTTAAACTGGAAGAGTTCTTGCAAATGCTATATTTGATGAGACAGGACCAGCATGTCCTCTTTTGGGTTTACACCACAGATGAGGAATAAACACCTGGCTTTGTTTTTTACTTTTTAATGTAAAATGATCAGCATGTCATTTCTGGTTTAATATAAGTGCAAATATATAGCCTGAGGTTCCAGAGCAGGAAACTACTACTCACCGCAAAACTGGAGTGATGGACTGATGTACTCAAAAAGTGTCAAATGATAACACTACAGAAGTTAAGAATGCATATAAAACATAACCTTTATAAAATCTGACTGGTTTGACATCTTCTCATGTTAATTTGGGAGGAGGGAAGTTACAGATTGTAAGCAATAGTGGAGCTGAAGATAGCAATCTTTCAGGAAGAAAACATTACTAATTATTAAAATACACCTTTTCAACTTTTATCTCACTTTACCTTTTACCTCAGTTTCAAAAAAGGCACGCATGACTTTTAGGAAGTAGTTAATATTTACATATAGCTTGACAAAACTGTATTCCAGTATATAAATAACCAGAATGTTTCAGCATCATTTATTTATCTGAATCAGTCTTTCCCCAATTCACTCCTACCAGACTATAAACTCCTAAGGACAGAGGTTGTGGTTCCAGCTCCTCATTTACTTCCACAAAAGGTGGAATTATAATGTCTACCCACACAGTTCTACTACTTTTTCCTTCCATTTTATCTTTTTAGAGGATCACCAAGGTTTTCATTTCCACTCTCACTGGTTATGCACTAGTGTTAGTTCCCTGAGGTCTAGAAAGTGATTTCTGGGTTGCTGTGGACTTAGCTGAAAGCCAGGCTCATTAATTCCTATAAATGGTTTGAGTGAATCATTTCTCATACACTAAGACAGTTCCTTCCATTGTTATAAGACAAATTTCAAATGTCACATGTAACATTTTATTTTTGTGTGAAATATTAGATTTCAGCAGATATGAAGGATCAAATTAAAGCCTTCTCTAATTTAACTGATTTCACCAAAAGCTCACCAAAGTTCAATTTGCTTTTGATCTTCAAATGCCAGAAGAGATTGGTGTGATTACATGGACTTACACAATGGAAAACATACATAAAAAAGTGTGCAAGTAAATTACATGATTATTCTTGCATTTTACTGAATTACACTGAATTACAAAGCAGTTTTTAAAGTTGTTTGGTTTCCCTTCTTCCCCCTCCCCCCCTCCCCCCCAACCCCCCGCCCCGAAAATGCTGGTTTATTGGAACTGAAACTTTTTGCCAGTGTGTGGTCTTTCCCAGTCCTTTCACTGGGACAATTTTCACAAATAAAAATTTTAATTACACAGCTCACAACATAAAAACCTATCCATCACTTATATTTTGATTTTTGGAGCACTTTTTGGAGATGTGAGAAAATCCACCTAGATTCCCTGAAGTCCACTGATGTTACATCTATGTGAAAGAGGATTTTGGCATGCTCTCTTTTTTTTACCCATACCCAAGAATGAAAATAACCTTGATTTAATCACAGTTCAGAACAGGATTCTTTTTTTGAAATGCTGAGATTTTGCAAGACTATTTTCCACTAAGACCAATAAGCAACATGAAAAGTTTTTAAGAGGAAATTAATGGTACTATGAAAACACACATATCAGTATGGGGAATATGTATATCAGGGGAGGGTAAGTTTTTCATTCTCTTCACCCATGTAGTATGTTTATTGTCCATGGAGGATAGTAAGCTAATTGGGAACTTATCGCTCTTGCTGACTCCAGAGATATTTCCCTTTTTAATGAAGGTTTAAAATGTATCATGGTAACAAAAGCTTTAGACTTGGAGTCTACATTTTACATATATTCATAGTAAAATGGAGAACATTGTAGAAACAGACAAATACTGAACAGATATTTCCTATAGCTTTGCGGCAGAGAAGATTTCCACTAGTACAACATGGAAGTTGCTTGCACTAGGACTATAGTTTCAGAATTTTAGTACCCATTACATTATTAGAAATGTTTGCAGAAGAACTTTAATCAAGACATTTTATTTTCCATTTTAGGTTTCTAAAATTCAAGTGATTATAGTAGACAAACAACTGAATAATTATTTGACCAACTTTTTGTGTAACTGTGCTGCTTCATTATACAAATTAAATGTATAGCTAAATCAAATGGGACAACATTAGTTTATTCTGGGCTCTGTTTTCATCCTAACAGCACCAGTATATATCTTTTCTGTGCATTTTATTCGTTGAATTGGATGAACAACTACCATGTAATAGTTATTAGGCCATACAGACAATAGTTTCCCAACACCAATGCCCAGATCCAGGGCAGTGTTTGATTTGTTTGCAAAGATGTAACTTCTGGGTCCAAATCATTCTCAGGATCTCTATTGATGGTGAAAATAAAATCCCAGTGGATGACTGTTCCATGCCAATGGGTGCTCTTTGACAGTCAATATTACATTTCTTTAGAACAATTCTCCTCCAAACTCTGAAGGGGAAACAGAACAGAACAGAAACAAATTTGAACAGAAACCAGGAAAGGAAACAGCCAGAAGACTTCTGCCACCTACGCACACATTAAGCTTGTTACAACTCACTGATATTTGACATGTCTTTTCTTATATTCTAGGATTTCTTTATTGGATGTAAATGCGTGTCAGAGAAGTTCTTGGAAACAGAGGTTCAACAGAAGTACTGCTTTTATGTGTCTGTCCCTTAAGGACCTCACTCAATGCCCACCTGATCACATTACACTGCACATTAGCATGGTGTGTCCTTTCTTTCGGATGAATTGGTATTTTTGCCACTTACACATAATTACGTAGAAACAGGATGTTCTGTTGCGAATGAGTGGTTTAGAGGCCGCTCAAAGAATCACTATTGAAGGTATTAGCAGAAAGTGATTTTAAGAGAAATTTATAAAAGCACGACTTAACAGAGTTTGATGGCAAGGTTCACCCTGTCACTTACTATACGGATGAAGCATACAAAGGAAAAGAGCGCGGGAAGCTGAAAAGTCCTTGGCTAGTGTAAACGCTACTTAGCAACAACTAAAACATCAGCGTGTTATCAACATTATTTTCATACTAAATCCAAAACACAGCACTATACCTGCTACTAGCAAGAAAATTAACTCTATCCCAGTCAAAACCAGGGTATTGTGTTAGAATTGAGTTGGGATGATTTATATAGAGGCAGAGGACAAAAAGGTTAAGGGAGACCCTCCCGTTGAGTTACAAGGTTCAGAGAAGACCCGGCTGGATCCAATCTTAGTCTCAGACTTGGACAATGTTTTTTGTCTAATACCAAAAGGGTAAGGAGACTCTCCCATTGAGTCACGGAGTTCAGAGTAGACCCGTCTGGATCTACCCGTAGTCCCAGTCTTGGTCAGTGGTATATGTCTAAGGGATTATATGTGTTTAGCAGCAGTCTAAGGTTCATTCCCAATTTTAAGATTTAAGCAGACTATATTTGCTAGTGGATATTTCCATCAATTCACACACCCATGCACACAGATACAAAGATAGATAAATATACAATGATATACCTGTTAAAAATCCCCCTCGAATTCAGTGAAATACTCACATCAAATGTCTTGGCATTTCTTAACGGGCGAAGGGTTGAGCCTTGAGGAGTGTTGCAGCCCAGGTCCCATGCCAGCCGGTGACGGTCCTCTGAATATTGCAAACTCAAGAGTTTCCAACTCTGAGGAGCGTTCCACTCAGAGGGAGATTCTGGGCGCAGCCCGC
>NW_009204882.1:19900-26832 GCF_000690835.1 Fulmarus glacialis
GTGATCTCAGAAGGTCTCACTTGGGACCGCTGTTTATAGGGTCACAAGATGATTGACTTTAGTCATCCGTCAAAACTGTCAAGGTTTCAGTAACAATACTATCGTTCCACTTGAACTACGACTCAGATAAGGGTATCAGGGGATGACAATTATCCCCGCTCTCGTCCTCCACTTTGGCCAGGCAGCGGAAGTTTCTGGTACGATTGGTACATTCCCCAACCTCAGCTACGCAAGAGTTCCTGATATGGTAAAGGGACACTCCACAGCCTGACTCACTACACCAAGGCCAAGGTTTAAAGGGAGTTTCTGAGATCGTGGAGTGGCCCAGGAAGATGGGGGGGAATGCACCACCACAGCTTCAAAAATAAAAAATAGTATCTATCTACCTAGAACATTTACTACTTTGCACCCTCTTCACAAATTTTCTGATCAAAAAAACCAGGTTATGATAAATATGCCTTTCATCTTTTTGTCAATGTTCATTCATCCCTTTGCAATTTTCATGCAGTCCCAAGAGTACAGTACAAGAAAATGAAGGATAGCAGCATGAATCACAGCTAACGTAATCTGAAAAAGATAGCAGTGCATGCTTAGGAATTTTCCTTTTGTTTCAAGCATTTGAACTTCATTTATCCACAAACACAAGAAGATGGACTTGCCACTTTCTTTTACCTCCAAGGACAAAAGTAAAAGTAAGAGCTTCTTCCTTTAGAAAGAGGTTTATAGTGATACCCCACCTACGTCTGGTGATCTTTTAAGGAAATTTAATTTTTAATCCTGTCCAGCCAGGAGATGCCGGGCTGTACATTCACTAACTGGACATTCTGCTTCTTTCTGTCATCTGAGGCATCAGAGCCTTTCTAGGAAGACAGGATTGCCATGCTACCTTTTCTTTGGTGATCATATGGATGCTTTTCCATCTCAATTTTAAGTTACCCTTCCAGCATATTATTTTAGAATAAAAACATGCTGAACTATTGTGTGTCTGAAACCAGAGCATTCAGAACTAAAAACTTACTTCATTTCTCAAAAGGAAAAATAATTAATGATCTAGTCAAGAATCTGCTTTTGAAGTCATTCCTTTAATATCCATGATATCTTGTTTGGTACCAAATTCATGATAAAAGTTTACATATGGATATCAAGGGGATCATGCAAAATGAGAAGGCTTAATTGTTGCAACTTAGTGAAAGTGCATAAAGTGAAGACACAAACTTCATGATTAGAGAGTGAATCTCTTTCCATCTACGCATTCAGACATTTCCCATCCTTAAAAATAATCCTTTGACCTATTTCTTATAATCCTTGTCTCTAACAACTTCTACTTCATTTAACATCCCATTGTATCCGCTGCCTTTCTCTACAGAACCTCTCTTGCTCCTTTCTCTCTGACCTATTTTGCTCTCATTGCTCTAATGGCAG
This sequence comes from Fulmarus glacialis, assembly GCF_000690835.1. NCBI lineage: Eukaryota > Metazoa > Chordata > Aves > Procellariiformes > Procellariidae > Fulmarus > Fulmarus glacialis. Next base: position 21,323 of record NW_009204882.1, read on the forward strand.
TAGCCCTACAGTTTTTATTTTCTTGTTGCCTCTTCTGGCCCTGACTTCTTCCATGCTGTGCTCTGTTCCTGGTAGTGAGACAGGCTCTCCATTCAAACCCTAGCAATAGTTTCATCTATGGCAAAGCTTGCCAACCCCTAATTCGTATAAATGTCGCCTCATCACTTACAAAGTTTTCAACTAACCCTATAAATCTTCCTGAGAGCTTGTCTACTATTTGATATAGGCAATGAATCTATATGCATGCCCATCTTGTTATGTAGCACACTGCCATTGCCTAAGAAATCCAACTAATTGATAACATGTATGAGTTAGACGCTATATTCATCTCAGCTGACTGTAGGTACTTGAAGTGTTTTAGTTAGGAGTTTGATTGCCTTATGTATCTCCTCAAGTCAACAGGGAAAGATGGACATCACTGGAAATAAATCAACTCAACTACAGTTTGAATTGTACTCTGGAGACCCATTCCTGATTTAATGCCTAAATAAGGTAGGATGAATTTGGATTTATTAATCTGTTTGATATCCTAATTGGCAAGTTTGTTGGTGAAATAAATAAATGAAAGATTAGAGTTCGTGTATCTCATTTCTTGAACCGCCTCACTGTTTCTGAATGGGATGAGCAAACCCTCTGAGTCAGTCCTAGTGCCTCAATAGAAACTCTGCTGACTAACTAAGCAAGAGGCACAATTTAAAAAAAAAAAAAAAAAACACATTAGCACAAGTTAGCAGCTAATTGTTGTGACAAATAACCTGCAAGGACGTAACAATCATTGAACTATTTATATAAATAATAGAGCTATATGATTTCACTATTGGACTGTTAATTTCAGAGACAGAAATAGTTTTTATGCCTTGAAAATTCAATGGGGAGTAATATTTCTAGCATATTTTGCATTCACAATAAATTGTATTCAATTAAAATGTTTTATCAGACTTTGTCAGCTGTAGCCTATCCCAAACATAGAGACAAAACACACTAGACATCTCCCTTTTTTCTTAGAGTTATTTACAGTTCTTCTGCACATATCCAAAACTGCAGTACTCTGAGCAAATCCTGTTTCCCACCCAAGGCTGATTTAGAATTTGATGTTCTGCTCTGCTGTAGTGCAGCAGACATGATTACGTCTTGTTTAGAGCATATTTAACACATATGCACAACACTTAGGGTCTCAAAAGAAGCAGGTATGGCCACTTAAGCAAACAAAATCCAAAGAAAAAGATGGAATCTGTCTTTTTTTATAATAACATCATTGTATTTGGAGCACTCACACAAGATGATAAACTCAGTTGCCACCTTATCCTAGAAATATGACCCTGTCACACAGCTCAGGCTCTGCTTGTTTCTGAAGTCAAGAATGTGACACTATGCAGAAGAGCCTGGACCAAAAAGAATGCATGTAAGCAGCAATACCATAGCACTCATAACACAGAGTGATCTGGCTCGGAGCCTAAATTAGGATACATTTCTTAAGTGAGCTCCTAATTTCCCAGCTGAGACTAGTTTTTCTTTTTTTCTGCTCTGTTAAAGTGCAATCAGTTTAATTTAAAATCACAGTGGTTTCAGCAGAGAAGCAGCACCAATAGTTGTCCTTCCCAACAGAGTTTTTTCTGCAAACATGTCTTTGTTCTAGTGGTGGAAAGTCAAACAGGTTTCAGCTGCAGAAGAGAGAAAAAGGAGAAACCCAACTAGCAGGTCTCTCCTGAGAGGCAAGAGGACTCATTTCTGCTGCCACTGCCTACCTGATACTGGTGTGTGGCAGCATGAACACTTTTCCTCTTCTGCTCCAGTGCCAGTTAAACAGATTAGTATAAACCAGCTATTTGAAGCCATAATGAAATAAAACAGAAGTCCAGCATTGATTCCCGCTGTATCCAGTTATGGTTTCAAGACCCTGCCTATAAAGGGACACCATTTTACAAGCTTAGGATGCTATCTGTGCAAGTGCGTGACAAGTTATATCATCCTACTTGAACCCAGGGAAATGTACAGTGTAAGTGTCCCTTGGGACTGTTGGCTGATGGCTGGCAGCTAAAGGTTGTGCCGAGTGCTCAAAAAATATATATATAGTTTAGATATATGTCAATAGAAAGATAAATTGTCCCCAGGCATCAAAACTCTGTGTTGGTTCCATCCCAAACACCCCTGTCTATTGTAAAGGCACTTATAAAATCCAACGGAGGGTGATGACATGATCGAATTCAGACCAGAGAGTTTAATGGATGAAATTGCAGTTTGGCACTGAAGCTTCCCTAATGTGGAAGAACTGAGCACACCTGAGAGCAATTAATCCTTCTGAGCCGACTTTAATTTAATGTCAGAATGAATGCATACCTTGATATTCACTATGCCAACACCTAAGCAGGTCCCCGGTGGCAAGATAGCATTTCCAGTCATCATAAAACGAAGTTTAATGATTCTAAATGCTTTCAAGAAGTTGACTGGGTCAGCTAAAAATTTAATCTATATCTGTGATACGTATCACCATGAGATTTAAAAAAATTATCACTATATCTTTATGAGCTACGTATAATAAAGAAGGGGGAGAGGGATTCAAGGTCTTTCCTTGCTGTCACAGCAAGGAAGAGAGCGACCAGCAGCTTATTCTCTCTCCTCACAAGTTCATTAATCTTAATTTGTAACTTCCTGCATGAGAAGGAAGATACGTTTTTTTGGTGATGGGAAACTAGTATCTTTGTCATGTTCATGTATATGAAGTATTATGCTCCGGCCCACAGAACAGCCTCAACTCAAAGATAATCCCTGTTGGAGCGGGTCCAGAGCGGGGCCATGAAAATGATCAGAGGGCTAGAACACCTCTCCTGTGAAGAAAGGCTGAGACAGTTGGGGTGGTTCAGCGTGGAGAAGAGAAGGCTCCTGGAAGACTTTATTGCAGCCTTTCAATATACAAAAGGGGCTTACAAGAAAGACAGAGAGAGACTTTTTACCAGGACCTGTAGTGACGGGACAAGGGGTAACGGTTTTAAACTGAAAGAGAGTAGATTTAGATTGGACATAAGGAAGAAAGTTTTTATGATTAAGGTGGTGAGATCCTGGAACAGGTTGCCCAGAGAAGTTGTGGATGCCCCATCCCTGGAAGTGTTCAAGGCCAGGTTGGATTCGACTTAGAGCAACCTGGTCTAGTGAAAGAGTCCAAGGGGGGTTGGACTAGATGATCTTTAAAGGTCCTTTTCAACCCAAACCATTCTGTGACTCTACGAAAGATGACCGATGTTGATGCAAGTTATACTTCTGGCTTTAGTACACTTGGAGTGAAGCCTGTATGTCCACTCTTCATGATGACCTTGAGCATTGCCCTCCTGCAGAGACAGAAACTTGCAACACTCTGCTCTGTACCCCCTATAGGCAGGACAGCTAAGCTGACAGGCAAAATATACACTTCTTTAACGGATGGAGTTTGTTCTCTGCTCCTCACACTAAAACTGTACCTTGTAGTGTGAAGATACCAAAGAAAGGCAACACACGCTTCCAGTGGATCCATGGACTTGGTGCATCCCCTGTATCTTAGAGAAACCTCCTCAAAGGCTATAAGCAGCATCCATTTAAATATTTTTTGAAACTTGATCTTTGCAGAGGGACAAAGTCACTGTTAAATGCTATATGTCACAGTGGTTTTGGGTCCTTTTGTTGCGTGCTTTAGAAAGAACAGCCTCTTTCTTCCTCTGTCCAATTTATGCCTATAATGAATTCCCACCTGTAACTGCTCGTCTTTCTCTGGTGGCTTACACCTGGTTGGAATTTGACATGTGCTAACAGCTTCTTTTTTAATCGGGCAGTGAAATGTGTAGCTCTCTGGAGAACTGAATAAAAAAATCCCGCATGTGCAGCCTGGCAATAGGGGTGTAATAACTCCCTCCCGGATCCAGCAGCCTGCCATTAAGTGAAAGGTGCACCTATCATCTCCCTCAGAGCATTTCTTTCAGATTTGCCTGGAGAAATACTCCAAAAAAAAAAAAAGGAGCAGCAGTCATTGTTTACACAAAATTTTTGCATTTACAAAGTTATTTCAGTTATATTAACTAAATTAACAAGTTTTCCTGTAGTCAGCTGAGGAAAATGAGGCACTCCTGCCCTGATTCAGCTTTCAGACAGTACAAAAAAGGAGTAATGTCATTCCACTTATCTTTTTGGCACCAGAGAAGTAGCAATACAAAGGCTGAGCCCAATGAAGTCAGTAGTGATGCTAGCAGCCATTCGGTCTATTGATTTAAAATGGGCTTAAAATATCTTTTTAAAAGGGCTTTCCGGATCACTTATTACGCATAGCCTGGAGATGTCTGCCTGTGGTATTATTCGTAGCAGTTTTGAAGTCTAGTGCCAGGCATTTCAATTCTAACAGTTAAATAACGTAATATGTGTCAGAAATATGTCACTGAATTTATACAGAATGACAATTTGTGATCGTCATCATTGCCACATTACTACACTACTATTGCTTTGGTACATGGTAGCACTTTCCATACATGTATCTGAAAGCCACAGCTCCAAAATGCCCACCTCAATCAGAATATTAATTACAAAACCAATCTGAAGTTTTACAGGGTAGATGTACTGAATCTCTGAATTTGCAGAAACAACCACTTAGTAAAATGGGAGTAGTTTCCTTTTTGACTTTCAATTTTCAATTAACATATGGGCAGAAGAATTTCTGTATGCTTGTCTATACTCATCAAATAGTTATGTCTGAATTGCCCTATATTTCCATAACGGCATTTGCATTTGTTCTTGGCTTGGATTTGAAGTCAGAATCAAACTCCATCTAAATACTCTAACTCCTGGAAAGATTAGAAATATTCAGTTAAACTTTCTGCACTAATCAGAGTTTTGCTACTGTACGTTGATCTTTGTCTCTTATTATTTTGGGGAGTAATCAAAATCTGTACAAATGGCAATAGTTTAAGAGGAGGAAGTCAGTCTAACTGATGTGTGATCTTATAACTTACATAAAGTATGAGAGATCCCAGCAAAACTGCAGTGAAAGCATACAGTAATAAGGAATCTGTGGCTTAGATACTTCGACAGATATCAAGATGTTATTTGTCTGGCCTGAAGAGTGAGGTTTCTGACTAGTTTTGAGATAATGAAAAAAAAATTTGTCCTGGTTCCATCTGGGACAGAGTTAACTTTCTTCCCAGTAGCTTGGGGGTGTGCTGTGTTTTGGGTTTGGTATGAGAGGAGCATTGATGGCCCATTGATGCTTTGGTTGTTGCTGGGTGGTGCTTGCACCCAGTAGAGTTTTGGTTTCTCTTTTCGGCCTCCCATGCCCTGCCATGTGCAGGGGAACCCTGGCGGGGGGGGAAGCACAGCTGCGGTGGTGGACCCAGCTGGCCAATGGGGTATTCTGTACCATGTGACATCATGCTCAGTATAAAAACCAGGGGTGTGGGGGCTCGCCCCTGTTCGTGACACGCGGTCGGCGGTCGGTGAGCAGTTGCATTGTGGCTCGCCTGCTTTGTATATTCTGTTCTTGTTGTTTTTCTCCTTTT
>NW_009204883.1:0-5241 GCF_000690835.1 Fulmarus glacialis
CTTAACTCTTTTAGGATATGCAGTAATCCTGCTGAGGCATCTTTTCACCTCTTTCAGAGTTGTTAAGTTTCTTCTCTCATGTTCTTATGCAGGGTAGGGGGCTGCAGGAGTTTGAAGATGTACTGGGAATGTGATAACGTGCACGATGTTCATGGTTTTAAAAACAGAGCTCATCTCTTTAAATAGGATTCAGCAACATTGGTTTAGATTGTCATGATTATACTTGCTTTTCACTTTAGAGCAAGACTCGCCGTTACTCCCTGAGTGGAATGGAGATTTCTTCCCACCAGTTTCACCTCCTCGAGCAGCTGAACGAACAACGGAAGCAAGACTTATTCTGTGACTGCAATATCCTGGTGGAGGGAAAGGTTTTTAAAGCACATCGCAATGTGCTGTTTGCCCGCAGCGGCTATTTCAAAATGCTCCTTTCGCAGAGCTCGAAGGAGGCGAGTCAGCTTACGACAGCCACTTTTGAGGTCTTCTCTCCAGAGACATTTATGGTTATCCTGGACTTCGTGTATTCAGGCATATTGTCTTTAACCGGTCAAAATGTGATCGAAGTAATGTCAGCTGCTAGCTATCTGCAGATGACAGATATTCTTAATGTCTGCAAGACATTCATTAAGTCCTCACTTGATATTAATGAAAAGGAAAAGGATCATTACCTCAGCCTTTCGGCCAAAAGTACAAACAGTGAACCTGCCCATCCATCTCTTTATCGGTCGAGAAGGAAAGCAAAGAGCAACCCCAGGCGTTCCTATTCCATTCCGGACGAAAAGACTAATACAGTGAATGAAAATTCCTGGAGTGGTTACGGCAGCTATCTGTCCTCACAGGTGATTCTTCAGCGGGCAGAAACACAGCTATCAAAAAGAGGCAGAAAACAGGGCTCAGCGAGAAGGCGCCGAAAGCACCTCGGGCTGTCACAGACCCGTGATTTTGTGCAGTGTAAATCGAGCAAAGCCGAGCGGGCCAGCGGAGGCTGCAGCGCTTTAGATTCCAGCCACATCTCTCGGGTTAGAGAGGAGGTTGAATTTGATGCCGAGAATGATGTTGATCACGATGATTACGGATATAATCACGAATCAGAAGTGATACCGAAGAGGTGGTCTGTTGCTCAGCTAGAACAAGAACTTTCAAGAACTCCTGAGTTCATGGAATTAAAAGCAGAGGAACTGTATACCTCAATGCCCACGATTTTAGGTGTAATGAGTAGTTGGAACGAAGGTAAAAAATACATACGGTTTTGCAAAGTTTATCTTTATTTGGAAGAATTCAGATGATCTTTCCGAAAGAATTTGTATGGCTGCATGAAAACCAAAATGATGCCTAGAGCGGGAGATTATTTTCTTGATCTAGTCAATTATAGTGGAACTGTATACCTCAATGCCCACGATTTTAGGTGTAATGAGTAGTTGGAACGAAGGTAAAAAATACATACGGTTTTGCAAAGTTTGTCTTTATTTGGAAGAATTCAGATCTTTCCGAGAGAATTTGTATGGCTGCATGAAAACCAAAATGATGCCTAGAGCGGGAGATTATTTTCTTGATCTAGTCAATTATAGTGCGTAACAGAATGAGAGACACTGAAGCCAGAACAGGGCATGACAATTAGAATCAGAGAGCTTGACTCAGGTATTCTGTAAAGTTAAAACAATACATGCCAGATTATTTGGACCCAAGTGGAGTTTAATGAAGCCTCAAGAGCTGTAATTGACTGGGGGACCTGAAGAACTGAATTTCTCTTGTAATGTCTCCAATACCTGGCAGTAATAGAGGCATTCAACCTAAATCCAACCCAAGTCCTTCACTAGAGAAGCTCCTATCATTGGCGGGACACTGCATTTCCCTTAAGGTCCAAACCAGCCCAAACTTCATGAGTGTGTGGCCACACTCCATAAAACAGCTAAGCTCTTGATGGACTGACAGCATGTGCCTGAGATGGTGGAATAAAGCTGACACGTGTATTCTTATGTGTATTCCTTTGGAAACTAATGTACCTATATTTTATTATAGTTGCATATTTTTAAGACTTTGGGCATCCTAGTATATTACATAGAGATTATAAATGTCAAAGCTATGAAGTATTAGCTGATGGAAGAGGCAGATACGATGACTATATATTGTAGCTATGTGTTTATGATCATCTGTGTGTCTAAGAAATACCCTGAGTAAGAAAGAATACGCCCGTTTAACACATTCAAAAAGAAATATTGGTTTTGGGGGATTGTATTTCGGGATTTTTCCTGTTTAGTGACAGAGCAGAGGAAAAATGAACTGCTGCTTACTTAAGCTGAAAAATAATCAAACTACTATATAAAGAAAGACTACTGATATTTGACATTTTACCTGTATTTCTCTGTAACAGATGACTTACCTCGGATGCGATTCAAATGCCCCTTCTGTACGCACACGGTGAAACGACGTGCAGACCTGAAGCGACATCTTCGGTGTCACACAGGGGAGCGACCGTACCCATGCGAAGCGTGTGGGAAAAGGTTCACCCGACTAGAGCATTTACGTAACCACTTCCAAACGGTACGCCATTTCAGCCGGAGAATCAGCCTAGGAAAAAACCGCAAGATGTCATTGGTACCAGCTGTTCAGCCATTTCCAGAACTAATACCAGAAAAGCTTCCTAGCTGCACATCAATTTTAATTATTCATTATTTAAATTGGCAAATTATATTTTTAATTTCATTTTTTAGAATCATTCAGTGAATTTTCTTTTTCTAAAAAAAACCAAATAAATTTTAAAAATCTGCTTTTCGATGAACACTGACATTTTCAAATTTTAAATCTCTTTAGATACATCAAGCTGGCAAACTGATCTGCAGAAAATGCAAGCGACATGTAACTGACCTAACAGGATGTGTTGTTCAGCAAGGAACAAGACGCTACAGACTGTGCCATAAGTGTCTAGCAGAAGCTAATTTTGACAGCATCCCTGACGATTTAGATGCAGAACATTCTCCTGTCTCCTCCACGGGAAACAAACGTTCCAAATGGGCTTTGGAGGAGGAGCAGAAATCAGATGAAGAGACAGCGGAGGAGGAGCCGTATAACTTGGTTGTCCGACACGTTAATGACGGTATTCCAGATGAGGTAGATGAAAAGGTGAAACCAAATCTTAGGTAGATACATTTGTGTATTTGTTACTGTGTATTCAAGATTAAATTACTTGTGTCCTACCAACTAATGCTGGTTTATTACTTTCATTAAAATTAAATATTGCTAAAATTCTATTATGAGAAGCAAAATATGGACTACAAACAAGTTTTTTTTTACTTACAGACATGCAACAGTGTAACTACTTCTAAATATCATCCAGAAAGTACTTATGATCTGGAAACTTTTTAGAAGAATTGGTTTATATTTCATCAAAGACTTGCTCAGACCTCCTGTTCATCATGAAAGTGTGAACAATTTTACAGTTCTACAAAGATTCTATACTATATAGATTTTTAAAACACAAATATTGATAATTTGCTTTGAAAAAGTCTTACTAAAGTAAGCAGCTAAGAAATGTAAACTACTTTTTTGTTGACACTGTAATTAACATGTATATACACTTCAGAAACTTCATAAGAAAGGAGTAAAGAAAACAAGTGGAATTCTTCCTGCTAAAAAATTTACAAGAGTTTTCTGAGTGAGTTTACTGCTTCTTATAGTTCAGAAAAGCATGAATAGTTTTAAAGAATGCACACAGCCATACAGAGTAGAACAATGAACAGAGCATCTGTAGTGCACTTGGATAGTATGAGTTTGCCTTTTCAGATATGCCGTGTTTTTGTACTGTGAATTTTAAACAAAGATACACTAACATGGTTCCAAGGAAATAAAAGTGCAATCACTGAAAGTACAGTTGTCAGGTTTTTTCCATTTTTTTTCCAGGACTGGTGCAAGATTTGCTTAAACTCCTGTCTATCTTATGCTAAGATAATAAAGAGGACAAGTCCCTTTAATTTCAGTGGGACACTTGTGACTTAGATCATGGAGCTACTTTAGAAAGGCTTTCCTGCTTGTATAAATTTAGGATGCTTAAAGCTGCTTGACAGCATTTCCCTTAGAGTTTAAGCAACCTTTGTAATTCTGGAGTCTCTTCAGCTTTTTTAATAATCATATTTTCTTCCATGTCATTTGGGTCAGAGAACCTCTGCTTGCTACAGAAACTGAAAATGCTCAGTACTAAAATGATGAAAAAAAATCTCAGTGAGAGTGTATAGAAGAAACATTCTGACTGAGAGCAGAGAATGGCATTCACAGTAGAGCCACTGTTTGGTCTCATGTCTCATTTTATGCTATGTTTCCTTTCCAGTTAGCACAATCTGTAGCCTGAGGTTACTGCCAAGCAAGCAAAAATTCCCTGTAGAGAATTTGAGAACAGCCATATTGATTCACATCAAGGTTCTCCCTGTCTCCAAGTATCCATTAACAGACACCTAGGGAAAAGTGAGAACAGGGCAAGCCTGTATAATGATTCCCTAACGCTCTCCCAAACTCCAGCCTTTTTCAGTTTAGGGGATTTTCTTAACTTGGGATTTGTACATTTAGTAACCACCAATGCACGACTTTTCCAAGTACTTCTCCACTCTACCCTTAAAACTCATCTAAACTTCTTGCATCAATACTAAGTATCCTTTGGCAAATGCCTCCACAAGTCTAGTGTGCCCTGTGAGTCCCATCTCCTTTGAATCTGGCTTCTAGAACAGCTGCTACCGCATCTAGCTGATCCCACAGAGATGCACACAAACTCACTACAGCGCTTGCTCAACTAACAGCAAGAAAAGGAAGGTTTGCAGTTTAAACATGTTTTTGAATTAACCACTTCCATGTAGTTAATTGTTTTAGCAAGCCCCAGCTCAGTGAGAGACCACAGCCGCAATGGGGCTCCTGTAACACAGTGGGAGAACAGAACTTCTTCCAGCAAACACGCTGCTAGCTGAGACCTGTCACTCCCACAGCTGTGGAAATGGAACAAGGTGAATTTAAGGCCTGTTGTATTGTAAGTACTTAATAAATAATGAAAAAAAAAAAAGATGACTAACACTTACTTAGTTAATTCCAAATGTTTTTCTAGCAAGTTCCTGTCACCATTTCTAAAAGTACAGCCGTTTACTGTGTTACTACAGCCTGTGACTGATGGTATACACAGCGCATCTCAGCACTTCTACAAAGTTAAATTTCAACTGCACAAATTTCTTTTCTTCCAATTTAGAGGGCTGGGCAGAAGGAAAGGAC
>NW_009204884.1:0-20692 GCF_000690835.1 Fulmarus glacialis
ATCAAAGGATGGGAAGGGGGGTGTTGGTTAATGAGAAAGTATTGGATAGTGTGGGACCTGAGCATGACATACATGGTATGGAATAAGGGGTGGAGAATGTGCTGGTTTTGGCTGGGATAGAGTTCCTTTTCTTCATAGAAGCTAGGTTGGGGATGTTTTGGATTTGTACCGAAAACACTGTTGATAACACAGGGATGTTTGCATTACTGCTGAGCAGTGCTTACACACAGTCAAGGCCTTTTCTGCTCCTCACCCCACCCCACCAGCCAGTAGGCTGGGGGTGCACAAGAAGCTGGGAGGGGACACAGCTGGGACAGCTGACCCCAACTGACCAAAGGGATATTCCACACCATACAACATCATGCTCAACATATAAAGCTGGGGAAAGAAAAAGGAAGGAGGAGACGTTCGGAGTGACAGCTTTTGTCTTCCCAAGTAACCATTACGCGTGATGGAGCCCTGCTTTCCTGGGGATGGCTGAACACCTGCCTGCCGATGGGAAGGAGTGAATGAATTCCTTGTTTTGCTTTGCTTGGCTTTTGCGTGGCTTTTGCTTTACCTATTAAACTATCTTTATCTCCACCCATGAGTTTTCTCACTTTTACCCTTCCGAGTCTCTCCCCCATCCCACTGTGGGGGAGTGAGCAAGCGGCTGTGTGGGGCTTAGCTGCCGACTGAGGTTAAACCACAACATATACGATGGGTCCTCGTGTACATGCAGCCTTACCTAGCAATAAGAGATGTGTCCTTCCAAAAGAGATTTACGCAATACGCTCCTAAGGAGGTAGACCTCTGTTCTCATTATCACAAAAGGGATGCAATTCCCAATTTCATATATGGCTTTATATGTAGAATTTAGAGGGTTTAGGGTTTTTCCTTCTATTTCATATGCAAAAAGGGGTTGGAACAGAGTTAGAATTTTTTATCAACCTTTGGTTCAGCCTAGCAGTCTTTTTAACCATGTTTCCTACCAGTGTTATTTCCACTAGCCTTAATTATTTTAATCAGGCTTATTATCCTATTCATTAGGCTTGAAGTAGAGGTAATTCTCAGTGAGCTCTGAGTTACAGTGCCACTAAGACTAAATAGTTATTAGTATTATTAATGTAAATGAGCCCTAAAAACCAGTCAAACTGAGGTTAAAACCACATCAAATAGACAAATTAGCAGGAACATTGAAATTAAATGGCCATTTTGATTAGATTGTCAAACTGAGATGGCAGGGAATAAATCTTCATAAATCCTTAAACAGGAAGTTGAAAGAGGTAGTCATTTAGGGTAGTTACAAGTCATATGAGCAAATTTTTGCCTGCAGCAGTAAAATCAAATTTCAGCTGGGTGTACATTTTAGTGCTGGAACCAAATTGCTGTTTATGTCTAGATCACAATCTTAAGGCCAGAGAAGGTTTCCTCCCTACATTTGTGTTGTATGAAAGCTAATCTGTTTCCTTCTACCTCCCCAAAGAAACTACAGACTTCAACAGGCAATCTTTGAGGGAAATGTCTAGCAGCTTGCTCTCCCAGATGTATGTGTATGTATAGGGAGATATACACACACATATATATAGCTGGCAGCTTAATTTCTCTGGAACCCTTCACAAAATGGGACACAAAGATTTCAGTCTGAGATTTAGGCTACAGAGATTTAAGAGACTAACCTTGGTCCCCCGGCAAGGTTTTTGCCGGAATTCATAGGCACAGGGCAGCATCAAGCCAGTTAGCTTCATCAACAAAGACAATTTGCAGTTCCAAAAGATCAGGCCTTCTCCCCACCCTTTGGCACTCAGCTGGCCTCCTCACAGCGTCTCCGCTGGAAGCTCCAGCCCGTGTGAAGCATGCCTTGGATTTGGACACAAAGTGTACAACCCAGGCAGTTCAGTATATGCTGCTGAGCCAGAAGTTTCCTTAAAATAGTACCTGTGATTACAATAAAAATAATCTCATAGCGGTAGAAAAGAACATGTGAGTCTATCTCTGAACCCTCCTCTCTGGAACAGGCGATCAGGCCATACCTTTGGTATTACCAACATCTGGTAGAGTTTCTAAAAAGCCATAAAGAGCCCAAAAGACCTCTGAAGGTGAACAGAGCACAAGGTACAGCAGCAAGAATGCATCAGAACAAGTCTGGGTCCTTGCAATCTGGTACTGCCCACCTGGACCCTCTACCTCCCTAGCACAGGGCAACTGGGAACAGACAATTGCTCCCATTCCCTGCTCCCAAGCTTCTCAGAAGGGTTTAAAAGATAAGTTCTCATCCTCAGCATTTCACTGTTTCTCTTCCATGGATGGAATCTGGAAAACTAGCTGTATAATCATCAGGAGGCATTATATGGGAGACAAACATATTATGGGGACAAACTTTTTAACAGGACCTGTCGTGATAGGACAAGGGGGAATGGTTTTAAACCAGAAGGGGGTAGATTTAGACTAGACATAAGGAAGACATTTGTTACAAGTACAGTGGTGAAACACTGGCACAGGTTGCCCAGAGAGGTGGCAGATGCCCCATCCCTGGAAACATTCAAGGTCAGGTTGGACAGGGCTCTGAGCAACCTGATGTAGTTGAAGATGTCCCTGCCCATGGCAGGGGGGTTGGTCTAGATGACCTTTAAAAGTTCCTTCCAATCCAAACTATTGTATGATTCTATGATTACGTACATGAAAGTGTAAAAAACATCTTCAAATCCAACTTCACATTTCATTCTTTTGCTTACTTCCTAACCCATCTGAAAAATATGTCCCAGAAAATAGTTAATACCCAGGAAGGAAGATGAGAAAGGAGCCGAGGGAGTTTTCAGTGATACCTTAGTGGAGCTGTATAGAATCATAGAATGGTTTGGGTTGGAAGGGACCTTTGAAGATCACCTAGTCCAACCCCCTGCCTTGCGCAGGGACATCTGTCACTAGATCAGGTTGTTCAAAGCCCTGTCCGGTCTGACCTTGAACCCTTCCAGTGACGGGGCATTTACAGCCTCTCTGGACAACCCGTTCCAGTGTCTCACCACCCTCATTTAAAAAAAATTCTTCCTTGTGTCCAATCTAAATCTGCCCTCTTTCAGTTTAAAATTGTCATGTCACTACAGGCCCTGGTAAAAAGTTTCTGTCTTTCTTATCAGCGCCCTGTGCTGGCTGAAGAGCTACTCAGCCACTCCAGTTCTGCCCCTGCCTATATAGCCCTTAGATTATATTGACGAAATTATTATTCCCCTCCTAGCTACAACTCCTCTCCTGCATAGGTATGACTACATATTCCTGTCCCACTCATGCACCTCCCCAAAAGCCATTCAATCTGTGATTCATATCCTTTCCCAGGGGCTCCTTTAAAAATTTCTGGCGATGCTTGCCATGGTAAGGCTGTTTGTCTTCAGGCCATGAAAAAAAGTTCTGCTACCCTGTGTGTTTTTAAATCGTATCCCTGCCTGACTGTCAGAAACAATAGCAATTGTGGAAGAGCTTTAAAGGCTGAATGACATTCATTTCATTAGGGCTGCTTCATAGGAAAAATAGTTTGGCAAAAATAAGCACCAAGTGGAAAACAGATGCTAAAATTGGTTGGTCAGTCCTCAACCATCTATGGCTCCATTAAAAGGTGCGCACAACTGTTATGGTCAGCAGCCTGCCTTGTAACGCTGGGTTTCTGTATCAGTCCCACGTAGCCAGCTGCACCAGAATTTTCTATCACTTGTCAAATCAGAGAGCAAATTTATAATTCTCAAGACACAAAACAGACAGTATCCTGAATTAGTCATGTGGCAAATCCACGGGTGACTGAGACCTCTTTCTCCAGCTTGTTGAAAAGTTGCAAGTTGTGAAGATTCAACAAGCTTTATTCATTTTAAATGAAAAAAAAGGGCCACTATGATTTTTAGAGGGATTTTTGAGTAGGCCTAGAATTTCATTACTGTATGCAGACTATTTCAGAAAAGTGAAATCACTCTTAAAATGTCGTACATCCTGCTAGTGTCCCTCTTCTCCAACTCTTGCTCCATTCAGTTGAGTTTTGCGTACAGAGGGAAGTGATTCAGAAAAGAATCATTTTCTGTGTAACTGGTGCTCGAAAAGCATCAATGAAATTACTACCACATCAATCAATGCTCACTTACAACCTCCCCAATGCAGATGCAGGCAGAGGCAAAGCACTCCTCTCTGGAGGAGTTACTGGTATAGGACTTCACAGGAGGGCTATAGTATTGATCCCACAGTGTGAAGTCATTTATTCTGGCCAGCTTTAGTTTTACCCTCTTTATCTTTTGAAGGAGAAGGGGAAACACCCAGCTGACCTGTCAGTAAGCCAGAGAGAGGCACCTGCTTACCCATGCAGGAGGGAGTCTTTCATGAAACCATGTAGCACGTACCTTCTTAGAAACACTGTTTTACTTACATCCTTCTGCATAAATTAAATAAAATGCTATGCAAATACTTCCTACACTACCACATATATAACCAAAATGTAACTTACTATTTGAAGATACAATTTTAGACCGTTTACTCAGCATATATTAGAACACACAGTTCTTTATATTCATATAATTTTCTTGATTCACAGATGAGTGACTAACTTCAGAAATGTTATTTTTATTGAAAAGAGAAGCAGACATCATATTGATCTGTAGAATACAAGACGACTTTCAGAACTTTGTCAAGAATTATCGAAGAATTACATTTGCTGCATGCCCATAGTTAAGAGTTTAGGGGCAGAACTGCAGTCGCCACTGACTATCCAGTAACTGGAGCAACAGCGCTGTTTATGCCAGCAGAAGATCTTACATTTCTTTATGTCCAGATATAAGGAAGGAGTGGATCCAGGACCTGGCGGATCTTTGTAGACATCCAGTCCTAAGAAATGACACAACAGTCAGCAGCTAGAGCAGATGAGGTAATAAAATCTTCAGTAGTGCCGTACTTGCAAACACAGGGTGCCCAGACTGGGGACACCATGAGAGAAGGGCTTACTCAGCTCACTCAGGTCTTATATCTTTGCTTCCCAAGCTGTACTTGGCTGCAGTCCTAAGGAATTTGTTTATGTCATTGTAGATTTCATGGAGTTGTCTTGTCTCCCAGCTCAGTTCTTTCATTAGCCTTGTTCATTATCTACTATCTGTCTCTTCTCCTTTTTCTTCCTGATCTGACTGATGTGGTTATTTCTAGAAAACATCTTCATTCCACGAATGTGCATAATTGTCCACATTATTTACTTAGGGAATTCCAGTAGCCCAAAATAAAAAGATCAGACTCTGATATTGGCTAAGCTTATGTAAGCCTGGAATAACTCCACTGATTGGAGGAGAATTTGCCTGGATTTTCATTGGTATGAGTAAGATAAAAATCTGGCCCAGAGTTTCTATTTCTTCACTCACTTTAGATTTCACCAATCACACAACCCTGGATGCTAATAGTTTGACTAAAACTGAAGACAGGCTTTTTCACAGAGGCTGGCACTCCATTGTCTTTTTGAGCTATGAACATCAGCTGTCCGTCCCAGGAAACTTCTGTTGACTGAAGCAATTTAAATCTCCAGCCTAAATTCCAATTAGTAATTTAAAGCTTCTACTAAAGTGTGTCAGAATTTTTTAACAAGTTCTAAATGCATGAGAAACTTCAAAGTCAGCAGACTACTACATGTTTGGGCTCCAGTTCTCATTTGTAAACTAACACAGTATACACTGGCTGTAAATTATTGCAGTATCCTCCCCTTTGAGGGCCACTTACACACTCCAGAGGGTTATAAAGTGGCTTTGCTGTAAATAAGAATTGGGCACTTTACATTTAGGATTTCTTTTGCTGTTTATTGTCAGTAATTCTCTGCATTGCAGTGACTTAATCTTGAGGATAAGATGCATATGGCTGTTGATTGGCTTCTGCTATTGAGACTTTTGTCCTCTGTTGACTCTGCCTGTCTCAGGGCATGCTACTCTGGCAGTAGCTCTGGGCGTATGCCCCACCAGCCTTGCCTTGGGTTCATTGTCACACACAGTTTCCCCCAGGGCAGCAGCAATTCCACAGCAGTGATGACCGCAGACATCAAGCTCTTTCGTGTTACAGATCACTGTCCGTAGCAGACTCAGTAACACTGCACAAAGAAATGCCACTGAAGCCAGCGGGAACATCATCGGGCTTTAGGTCAGCAGAGTTTGGGTAGCAGCTCATTCATCCCACTGCATTATGTAAGGCACCGTCGCTGCGCATTACTGTTGCATTGGCTGATAGTCCCAGTAAGAAAATTATTTTTTTCCCTGGTGATTTACTCAAAGCACTTTGAAATCAGTGGAAAACCAGTGACACCCTGCAATTTTTACTTTAGCTGACTGGCACAGCCACCTTCAGAGTTTAAATCAAGAAACTTACTGTAGCTGAAACTATCTAAACCCAGATCCATCAACAGGGTAATATCATTTTTAGCCTGCTGCCTGAGGGCACATAACTGACATTTTGTATATATAAAGTATTGGCGTTCCTCATATGCCAAAGTTTAAACCACAGAAAGAATCTTCTGGAAGATTATAACAGAAGGTCCCCAGAGGCAGCTGAAACGATCTATTATCTGTGCGTGCCTGTGTTGACTAAAAGTTACACATAGGCTGCACTCCACCATCCAGCAAGCAAAGGCACAATGCCGGCCTTATCCCTGCAGTGCTTCAGAGCAGGAGCTCCCACCAGCACCGGGGCCACTTTCCCACGTGCGCCAAGGGAAGAGCTGCCCTCTGCAAAACCCAGCAGGAGCTGCGCAGGCAGCGCCCTGTATCCCTCACCACGGCTCTGGAGGGTCACCACACCGCTCCAGCCACTCGATAAAAGGAACTAGGAGTGTACAGAGATGGGAGGATACCATGTCGGGTCACCTAGGAAATTATTTTAAAGGGTTAGGGACTAGCAAAGGGTAGAAAGTCCGCAAAGCAGCTTGCACAGAAAATACCAAGAAATCTGCTCCTAACTTCTTACACGGGATTTTTTTTTTCACCCCAAGACAGCCCAAGGCCTAGCAGGAGGGGAACTTTTCATTTATACTGGTTTCTTAGGGCTGCTTGAATGAGCTCTCTTTAGACTTTAATGTTTGATTCTCAAATCCTCACTTTACTTGTAAAGCTAGGATGCAAATAATAAAAGCTACCAGAGAGAGCAGTGTTTATCTTTGTGTTGGTTTTTATAGAAAGAACTTGAACATCTGTTTGCAGTAGTAAGTTTTGTGATTTTAATTATGAGAAAGCTAGTTAATGTAGTGGATCATTTTGGCTCTTCCATTTAAAATCTCAGGAGATGAAAAGGAGCAGAAATTGTCTGTTTAACTAAGCCTTTCTCCCCAAGTTAAAATGGCAACATTTTAGAACAAATGGATTTATGTTATTGAGACAAGAGTTTATATAAAGTTTTTTCTGTACAACTTAGTAAGTCATACCAAAGCCCTCACTACTGTTCTTGTGGCATGAAAAGAAAGTCTTAAATTCAGGGTAATTGTAATTTAGATCCATTTTAAGTTTTATTTGTATTTTCAGTCAGACTTACTGTCAAGGAAGGTTTGCCACCACATAACTCACTCTTCTGTCCCTGGCTCAAGATCACAATCAGCCACTACAGGTAAAGCAGTTAAGCATATGCAAAGCTAAGCCATATTCAATAGGCCAAAAATAACACTTATTTATGGCTGTGTTTTGCTCCCTTTCTGTAGTATTTACCAGACTCACGCTTCTTTGTAGAGATCTTGTTTCCAATTTTATGAGAAATTGGCACTGAGAAATTCCTACCTCACCTACAAGATTTCCATATTCTGGTCAAACACTGCAGGAGAGTGAGATAAGTTTTTCTATAGGTGTATATACACATATGCAATAATATACCTACTTAAGATGGCCAGCATTTTTCCTATTGTTCAAAGCTATGATTCTGTTTTCTGCCTGTTCCAGTATTACATAGCTGCTGCCCTTCCTCCGCAAACATTAAGTTCATCTTGAGGGTAGGCTGAAGTGGTTGACCTATAACAAAGTAAACACATGTAGCTCAATCACATGAGCTCAACGCATGCTTGTGTGAGGTTGCTTGACAGTCTGGGGTCTGTGAAAGCAAACGTGTAGCTGCAGCAGTGCAGGCTGCTCCAGAGGGGAACAGTTTACACGAAGGCAAAGCAGAGTTTAGATTAATATCCTCTGGTACGGAGATGTTGCAATTTTGGCCAAGATCACTCACCTCACAGAGCTTCATTTCACAGCCTCCAGGGTGGTGAAAACCACACTGTCTGCTCACCAGAGCACTCCCCCCCTGCCCATCACCGGTCTGCCCTGACACTTCCCTCTTTAGGAACTGTCCTGGGCTGTTTTCTTCTCTAGCCAGGCTCTCAGCAGCACCAAGGTTGGACACATCAGAGAAGGAAGAAAAGTTCAAGTGGCTGATTAGAGCATCACCCCCCTTCTCCCACAGTAATGGAGGGGACATCTCCTAGGGTCCAGTAGGAAGCAATCAAGTGTAGTTTTACCTTTCCTTCCAAATACATTGACACAGGAGGAAAACCACTCACAAATATCAGAAAATGTAGTAGAAAGGATCCATGAGCCCCAGTAACATTTCTGTAACGAGGCTGGACATCCTCTGCCTGGAGCAGCTTGGTCCTGTGCTCCAGTCCCACCACACACCAGTTCCAGCTGCACTGCCCATGTGTCCCTTCACGCCTCCGCACCGCACACCCCCTCTCAGCCATCTCCCTTCTCCCCTTCCAGCCAAGCTGCTCCCAGCCTGCCTTTCCCCACCCCAAGGGGACGGAAACAGAACAAACATGGTATTTGCAGCCACAGTGCCGTTCTCTCCGCCTGCTCGTCCTCTTACTCGTTTTCTCTGCGTCCATCCACCGCATTTGGGCCATGTTTCAAAACTCAGCAGTTAGCTTTCATATTTTTTGGTGCTTTTAACTTATGAAAGTGAAAAAATATCTTTCCCCACCACCATGAGAATAGTTTGAAAAGACAAAATTCAAATTGCGCCTGCATTTAATTAAGAGACAAATTTTCAGGTACCAACTCCCCCTGTCATGGGGAGCAAACCAAGCACACAAGCCACTGTGTGCGTTTTTAAAACAGAGTTTTTCTGGCAGAAAAACTTGATGTTAACCACCATGGCCAATATCAAGAACTCCAGCTTCTCCAGCACACTTTCCAGGGCCAGCATTCAAGGTCTGACTGGTAACTCCCAAAAGCCAATGGGTTCTCTCTTAAAAATATTTTTATGCTATATACATACAAGTAGACAACATTCTAACAGCAGCTAGATTGTCTAGTTCGTCTTTTTCCTCTCTCTTCATAAAATGCCTCGTGTAAGAGAAGCCTGGCCCATGATGAGATCTCCTGTGCACGTCCTGCATAGAGAACAGAGATGATCCTGCCTCCCACGGCAGTGGGGCATGGCAGCCTCCCTCATGCCCTTCAGGTGGTGTTTATTCCCGCTGTCAACAGCAGCAGCGGTGTGCTGACAGTGTTACTAAGACTGTTTTGATCTTGTTGCAGAATGAATAAACAAACTCGCTGGATTGGGACCAGCCCTATACCTCTCCTCTTATCAAAATCCATCCTGCATCTCCCATGGCATTAGCCAGGCTCCCATCGGCACTCCTGTGTATTTTTGGGAGTGGGGGGCACACGCATGTGAGTGTGTCTGTTATTCTCACACTTAAATTCGGAACATTCAGCAATTCACTGGAAACTGTTGAATTTCTAATAGTTTGGATTCAACTGAGAGCTAAAGGTCAGTTTGCATCAGGTTTTGTGTTTAATGAGTAAAACTTAAGTGCTCAAAAATATGCCTCGTCCAAATGAATGTACTTAGTCCAGTAGGTTTATTTCAGAGTAGTGATGCTTTGAAAGCCTATAAGCATGATAGTTACTGTCCTATAATCAAGAAAACCAAAATCCAACTGCTATCCTGAGAGGTTTTCAGGATTTTATCACCCACACAAAAGCAGCCAAACATTCTTTTAAAGGAATTGCCCTTAAAAATAGAAAAGCTATTTTAATGAAGCTGCTGGACTGCTTTATCTTATCACCTGTGCCCAGGAATGGAACACTTTTTTCCTTTAATAGATATGTTTCTTAAAACATCCTGTTCACAAGTGACCTTTGGTTTTTAGGCAGAACACAATAGAACAGTTTAGTCCTGCTCCTCTTCAGGTCAGTGGGAAACCTGCCACTGCTTCCAGCGCAGAGCACCTCAGCCTGCGACGTGCACAAGGCTTTACCCTGCAAAAGCATTTCACCCCCCACCAGAGTTCACGGACAAGGGGGGCTCTCAGCCCCTCTGAGAATCATGGCTAAGAGATGGTTTCCAAATGATCCACAATAGAACAGTTCGGCATGCAGCAGCCAGCTGACAGATGAGAGCACTGTGGGAAAGAAGCTTTCAGTTTTGATTTAAAGAGTGAAAGGGCAGCAGCATCTCTGGCATCTTTCGGCAGGGACTTTCACGGGTGAAGTAGCAGCTGCCCAGTCTGCATAAATTTATGAACTGGTGAGACAAGCAGGCTGCTATCTGCTTGCCCTTTGGAGGGTAAAAGGTGTGACCAGATCGCACAGAGAGAGAAAGAGCTCAGGTTCAAACCCTGAAGGGCTTCATAGAGTCAGTGGAAAGCAAATCACCTCAAAGGAAATACTGAAACTGAACATAAGCAAAGAAGTAGGATAGTACTCACTAGCAGCTGGTGGAGCCCTAGAAGGATGTGCAAAATAAATTATGGCAATTTTCTGAGTGCAGGAAACCAGCATGAGAGGCATCACAGTTAAAAGTGACTAGAAACAAACAGCTTGTTATCAGAGAAAGGTGCCCTGGCAAAATAAACAGGCTTTCGTTAACTCGCGTCAGTCTCAGGAAAATCCCTATTAAAAAGTCTAAACATACTTTTTGTCATCAGCTGTAAGAACCCTTTTATTTTGCTTTGAATTTTTTTTTCTTGCTTTGATATTTATGTGTTATCATGATGCTTTTATGCACAAACTACTACTTAAATCTCCTAATCCAACAGCTAGGAGATGCGATGCTTACTTAACTTTCAAAAATTATCAGATACTGAATATAATATAAAGACACCTAACCAAAGAAGTTATTATATTGTAAGGAAGGAGCTTCGGCCAGCTCAATTTATTACAACATATCCAGATGAGACAAACACACAGTTAAGTATTTCAAATGGGAGAGCTGCAGGTCCAGGAGACAGAGTGCTGATATTTCTAAAAAGGTTAAAGTCAGAGGAAAAAACAATGACTCAAACATTAAATCTTCCTCCTGCAACCATGCTTCTCTGATAAAGGTCCTTAAGAAACTGCACCAAACAGAGAGAACAGGGGGGAAAGGAGTGCAGACCCTCAGGCAGTTGCTGGAGATGTAGCCAAGTAAGGGGTAAATTTCTAGATTATCTAGTCCCTGATGCAGCAGAGAGAAAGGATAAGAATTTTAAAGAAAGCAATGACACAAAGGCTTCTGAATAACATCTAATACCAAATTGAAACACAAGATTTTCCTGCGTGAAACATGTACAGATCTAAGAGCAGAAGCCAAGAAGACGACACAATAGCCTGAGCAGTGACCCCAAAGGAGACCCTGAGAGCCATCAAGGGGGATGAAGGGGCTCAGGTGAGCAAGGACCATCAGCCAAGAGGCTGCAGGCCTCTGGGGATCCCCACAGGCAGGGCAGCAAACAAACGACCTTCCCAACACATGGGAAGCCCTAGACCACAGGGGGATAAATATAACACTCACAGCAAATAGCAGCCAGCTCCTCCAAACACTGTCCCAGGCTCCTCGGGCTGTCAGTGTAAAAATCAGCCCTTAGAGACTCTCTAATTTTCCACATCTCAGAGGCTTCATTACAGAGTTATTCCCCATGCAGAAGCTTGGGGTTAGGTCTCTTCCCGAGTAAAACACCAGGAATACAGCTGCTTATCATGTTTTATGGTAGAATTTAATATTATCATTAATGACCACAGATTACAGTAAAAACTTGCCTATTAACCAACCTTTCAGATAATTTTCAAAAACTAATTAGCCATTTCAGACAGATCATTACCTTCGCAGTCATCGTCTCTCTTCACAGACTGACAGTGACACAAAAACTCTTCCATGGATTGTATCAAAGTTTGCTAAAATTGCTTGTGCCAAGTTAACTCCAAGTCTTGAAGGAAAACTGATATAGCTGTGATGAAGCCAAGGGGGCGGGCTACTCCCATGTGTTTCCCATTTCCTAGTCAGCATAAGCTGCAGCAGATACACAGAGCAGACAGAGAAATTACGCAGAGCTTGTTTCAGCTTTGATGGTTGTACAGCCAGTTATTGGGACTGCAGCTGTTGAAAGCTGAAGGCACTTCACTTCCCATTGCCAGTCAGACAGGCGCTGACATCCCAGGGAATCTCACCTGAGACATTGCACACTCACAACACCACTGTTAGCATTTGTCTTCTAAGGTATCATCAGCTTCGCAAGAATTCATTAAACTTGGTGATTCTTAAACATTTCCTGCTGTGCTCAGTGCCTATACCCTTGCATTTTCCCATGCACCTGTGCTGCTTTTCCCCTCATGCCAGGAAACAAGCGAAGATCCATCTTTCTCCTTAGGCTACATCTTCTGTGAGAGGCTTCCTGAAAACTTTCTGCCAAGAAAACCTGGCAGAATCGAGGCCGGAAGAAGCACAACTAAGTCCCCTCTGGCCATTGTGCTCTGGCACAATGGAGGAAGGTATATCTATACGTTGCATATGCGTGTGCAGTGTATGCACCAGCAAGGGCTGGACGAGAGGAGCACTCATCCCAAAGCACTGTCAGGGAGAGTCAAGGGGAAAAATTAGGCCAGAAATATCTCAGAAATTAGGTGGGCAAGCCATCCCAGCAGCAGCGGCTGCGGGGAGGGAGGCAGGGGAGGGAAGGGCTTTCAGGACCACAGAGTACTGCGCGTCAAATGCGTGTGTTTCCACACAGATGCAAGTGTTTATATCAGCTGGCCCGGGACACAGAACAAATGCTCTGTATGAAAAACACACTTCTGAGTGCTCCTGACAATGCATATCCAAGCATCTGAAAACAGGTCCTCTCTCCTCTGCTCCCGTCCTATAGACCTGTTCTCATCTGAGCTCATTTTGCAGAGATGCCTCTTTTATGAGTCTGGTCACCCTGGTTTCCTCTAACACCAATGAAGAGACACAGAGCTGGTGCTTGTCTCTTAGGTGGGCTGAATTGCCCTCTGGAGAGGCTGTACGCTCCATGAACTACTGAAAAAGCCTGTGGCAAATTGGCTTCTCACTTGGGCACTCAAGCTGCCTGCCAAAAGTTAGGGGGAGGGGGGCTAACCCACAGTACCTCCCTCTCTCAACCTCTTTCAGTGGGCTTTTCCCAAAATAAGACAACGTCAAAGAGGCAGAAGATGGTCCAAGAGCATCAATGTCAAGGGTCTGTGTGTGTCTACTCTACTTCTATTCCCCTGGTCTCTCCCTCCCCCTAAAAAACACAGAAAAAGCTCATTAAAAGCTGTAGCCACCTTGGTACAAAGTGGGGAATGTGATAAGGACTGTTGGAATTCCCATAAAGAGAACAGAGATGAAATTACGTGTTCAGAGAATTCAGTACCAAACAGTTCTGTTGGTTTGGGGCTTCTTTTTCTTTGTTTTGTTTTTGGGGGAGGGGGTCAGGGGTTTTGTGGGGGTTTGTTGTTTGGTTTTTTGGGTTGGGTTTTTTTGTTGGTTGGGGGGGAGGGGAGGATGTTAAATGATTGCTTCCTCTTACATTGCCAGCTGAGAGGTAAGTGCTGGAGCCGTGAGCAGAGAGGACCGGTGCCTGGTACCTGCACCCTGTGCTCCCACGATCCCAGGAGGGGTGCCCCCAGCTGGCTGCCAGCAGCCGGGCACAAGCCCTTCGTGGCCCTGATGAGAGCACCATCGAAGACGAAAGACTGGGTGGCAGAGGAGGAGATAGCAGGTTTTAGGCACAGAAGAGAACCTACAAAGGAAGGAGCAAGAAGAGAGATGCAAGGGTCACTAATAGCAGGCAGGAGGTGCTGCTTGCAGCACCTGGAGAGAGCGAAACAGGGAAGGTTGCTGTAAGGAAAGGTGGGAGCTGCTGTGACCATCCTGACATGGTCAGACAAGCGTGAAGGAGCATTGAAGGAGCCAAACACCACTGAATTTGGACTGAGACCAGGGCCCAAATTGGGCTTGTGTCCTGGGTTGTCAGAAAGTGAAGACTCCTTCATTTCAGGAACAGATAGTTTGATATCTTGGGAATGTCTCTGAATGAAGAAATCCATTAATGTTTTGGGGTAACCTGACTTCACATTAAAAGCTACCTTGATTAAATCCTCCCTGGATTTTTCCTCATGCATTGTACTGTTCTGACATCTGATGCCTGTTCCTATAGCAAAGGACTGGTGGTTTTTTCCTGAACAGACAGAGGAAGCATCTTGCAATATAGGTTCACCCCCCCTCTAAAAATGCAACTTTGGCTTTAAACACGCAAGCAAAAAATAATTGATTCCTTGAACCAACAACCTTTAACAGCTCCCATCGTGATATCACGTGCTCTTCCTGAGGAGACCTGCCAGTTTTTCCCTGGCTCCTTTCTAAATCTCCCAGAAGAAAACTACAAAGGGAAACATAATGAAGGAAGGCTGTGGGGAAACTCCCCTTTTTCTGGAAATGGGTAAAGTGAATTCCTTGGGATCTTAGCTAATAATGATACAATCTTAAGTCCTGCACCAGAGTGAATTTCTTCTTACAAAAATAAGGAATGTCTTCTTTTTTCCATTTCTCATTTCCATTCCCCCAACAAAACCAGAAGTTCTCAAAAATCTGATACAGAGAGTAGAGGTGAGATATTTTATGGTAAGAGTGATGTTGGGAAAGGATCTGAAAAGACAGGGGGTGGGAATGAGGGGGTGACTTGACCCAAGGCAACAAAATTCTCCATGGGAAATAGCTTTTGCACGAGCCTGCTGGAACTATCCCTCATCCAGCAGCACCACACTGACTCTGGAAGCAACCAGCCCCTCAGGAAATTGTCACAATGAAGCCAAGGGAAATATTGCTGAAGTAAGAACAGCAGACACAGTTCCCAATACTGATTATGTATTGACTTCCATGGATCTAAGTCAGCAGATACTTGGAAACCTTTGTAGCAAATGTACTGAGTTATCCATGAAGCCTTGTAGCATCGTACCATCCCAAAATATACAACGTGATTTTTGATTTTTTTTAAAGAAGCTGTATTGCAAATTATAACATTTGTTTCCAGCCTAAAAATAACTGATCTTATCTTTCCTGTGAATTTGGGATTCTTTCACACCTTCTCTCGCTTACTCACCTCTACACTCCTAAATGGCTGCACTCCATTTCAGTTTGCTGATTAATACTGCCTATTTTTTTCACTTCGCCTGCACAAAGCAGTGTAAATATAACTCCATGCTGATCCAGGAATCAATTCAACAAGAAGCTTGCATCTGTCTAAGTATGCTAATCATCCCTGGCTCAAAGTCAATGTTTCACTGCGTTGCTGAATTGAGATGCTAAACATAATCTTCAGAGGAACTTCCCTGAAGATCATATACATCATTACACTTCAGAGCCTTACTAACTATGGAGAGCTCAGAGATGTAGGCAAGAGCATGGTACCCCACGCTTTTCCTTGCTAAAGAAGATAGAGGTCTATGCACGATCCACGCAAAGACTTCACAAAAATCAAAGCAGAAGTGACTGGCTCCTACGAGTGACTTTAAAAGGAGCCCAGTATAAATAAAATGTGTCAGTTTGCGTTTTTGTCCCAGATTACAGCCTCAAGTTTTCAGAACTTCTTTCCTACTGCTGAAGATTTTCAGATGGGTAAGTTCACAGCTCTATTAATCATTGTTATACCTATTTTGCATGTGAGCTATTTCCTCTGAATTTGTAACAAGTCATAAGTCTTCTGCTCTGTGAAACTATATTCACGAATGCCTCTTTCTGAACACCAAATAAAAGTTTCAGTAATAGCGAAGTTTTCCCAATATAAGCCAGCACGCTGAAGCATTACAAGCTGATGGTCAGCACACATTATAACTGTTTTATGTAAAAAAAATTTTAAACAAACATTGCCATAATTCCACATTCGCAAGGACAGAAAAAGTATCATTTCATTGTCTCTACATGACAAAGCACACATAAGCAAGCAGCAGAAGATTTATAGCTCAGTTGTTGTCATAACCAATCCCAATTATGATGTGTCCCTGCTCACCCTAACAGAAACATCTGCCTAACTGCCCGAGCTAGGGATAACACTGCTATCTGACATTCCAGTGGTTTACAAGGACAATGCAGTTACAGCTGTAAGTCTGCCATAAGTGCACAGCTGAGTACTCTGCTGAATGTATCACAGTCATTCAGACTGCTGAGGTGCATCTTCCTACCCTTAGTAAGAGGCTAAGAGGGATGTTCTTCTAAATGAACCAAGCTTCTGCTACATATCTCGTAAAATTTGATGGGGTTTTGGTTGTTGTTGTTGGTTTTTTTTTATACCAACTTGGCCTGCAGAAGTTAACAAGCTAATGAATACTCCTGAATGACCTTCATTATGTTTTACGCCCACATCTGACAGCAGAATACAAATTCAGAAACATGCAAAAACCCTTGGCAGAGAGAATCTAAATAGAAAAGCTCACTGCTTTTGCAAAATGTTGCTGCTGGTTCCAGTTGTCCCTCTGCATGGCTTGCTCCTCTTGGCTGCTTTCGGCACAGATTAGTGACCTTCAACCCTGACAAATATGTTGCCCTCATGCTTTTATGATCTCCTAATCTCTCAGAAGGTGACAGATTCTGAGATTAGCATAAACACACCAGGATCCCAGTGGCAGCATAATACAGATGCAGCTGTGATGAATGCCAATTAAAACAGTAGCAGCATGTGACAGCTGTTTACAATTACTTTTAATTAGCAAGTTTTAAACACTCTCTTATCAGGCTCCCCTTTGAAGTATGCAACTAGAATAGGACCTGAGTTCATGATTCTTTAGTCCTTTGAGTAGCTTTCTGCTAGAGAACTACTGCATGAAAGGCTTTAGCAGAAAAGCTTTGCATGATCTGCTAGTATTTCCCTGAAAAATGCCTCCTAAAGGATAAAGGAACTTCAGCTATGGGGGGAATTTGGGCTCAGGACACTGCGCAGATGAACTGTTATGCACAATTTGCCTACAGCGTTCCCCAACACATGTTAAACTTTACCTATAAATATACAAGTTAAACAATACAAGCAGGTATCTTACCATAAAGTTCTGCAAATACCTACCCAAAGAGAAGAAAAGTTAAGGTTGCTTTTAAGCCCCATTTACCGCATCTCAGACCAATTTTAGAAACAGGGTGTCTTCTCTCCTTCTAGCACTCCAGCAAGAGAGGAGCCCCTGCTTAGGATTTGTTTCTATTGCACAGGGAGGTCTGCCTGAAGCACGTGGAGACATGCTGGCTGCACTGTCCCAGGAAAATAAACACTGCCAGGGATGCTGCCATGCCCAACCATTGATACTATCGTACTGGAAGAATGGTCGCTGGCATGCTGTGGCCCATGCCATCCCAGGCAATCCCATCCCGACATGGGTGCAGCAGTCCACAGGGACCAGGAGCCACCCCCAATGCTACGTGCGTGCAGCCACCCTCTCTGGGAGGGAGCAGGAAGGATGTGGTCAAACGGCAGCAATTGGCCCCCAGGCTAAAAAACAGACCTTGGCACTGGCTCACAGTGATTGTAATAAACACAGCAATTAGGACCAGCTTTAACTAGATTGCTTGAGCAATGTAGGCAGTCTGGGCTCCAGCACAGGCTGGGCACCTGAGCAAATCCTCATGGACCCCAACAGACCTGCACTGCTCAGGAGGGATATTTACACTGCCAAATTTTTACTCTGGTTCTTATCTAAACTAAGGTCTCACCCCTTGCCCACCAGTTAAGTCACAATAACACACGTACCATGGGATGCAGGAATGGCAGGTCCAGCGTTGGATGCCAGTGCAGAGCAGAATGGCCACCCTTGTCCCCGAAACAATTTGTATGAATTCATACAAACCTTAATCATCTTAAATCAAAGAAAGGGAATGAATGCTCAAAACTGAGTTCCATGCAATGGCCCAATCCTGCAGGGACCTGCAGGTCCAGGGATGACCAAGGGCATTCGACATCACACAGGATCGGCCAGCTGTAGCCCAAAACACAACTGCTTCCCCAGGCGTGCAGCGGCTCAGCACATTTCCCTGGTACTCAGATGACTTCCAAGGGCACTCGCTTCAACAACAGTGCAATCTCCTCTGTTACGAATACCAAAGAAACACCACTTATTGCCTGAGCAGTCATACTGCAACTAGGAAATCATGTTTCATATTTCAAAGGTAACTTAGAAATTACAATATGGAGCGCTTGACATCTTAAGAGATCTATACATCATGTTGACACGTATAAACAAAAAATGAGACCATACTGCATAATGTCAAGCAGCTTTTTAGCTTGTTTTAAAAGAGGCAACCTTTACAATGTAAAGACACACTTTATTTAGGTCTGAATGGGTCATTTTTCTCTTTCTGTTTTTTTTCCTGACAGCAAAAGTTCTTTTTTTTCTTTACCAAAAAAAGTTTTCTCTCAAGCAGCTCCTAAACACTTGTGCTTAAAACTTTATAATCTCTATAGAAAAATATAATCAATTCTTAAGTTTTTGTAGCTTTTATTAGCTTTTAATAGAACTACAGAAATTTTCCAGCAGCTACTTTAGTTTCCACAAAGCAGGAGTGGGCAGGGCTCTCAGTAGTCCTCCTTACCAATAGACTCGCAACGGCAGTGCAGGGAGAGGCAGGTACATTATTTTTGTGATTAAGAACTAGCAGGTTTACTCTCTCCTTATTTCGACCATCCTATTAGTGCAGCTAAGACATCTGCATATCATTTCCTTTCACTACGGTTCACATGAGCTAAATAACGCATATGTTAAAAACCAGGCTTTCAGCAGCTTTTAATAGCAAGGAAAAAATAAACTCCTGCAGTATTACAGATACACAACCTCTGTCTTGGCTTCATTACCTAATGTTACTTAAAGAAAATTAGTGGCTTTGCACTGACAAAACCTGTGCAGAGGAATAATGCATTGAGCTCATTTTATCCATATGCGCAGTAAAAGTTTAGTTAATGGTCTTTTAGTTAAAATACTAGGACTCCACCTCATTGCATGTTAACAGGGTAACGAAGACATTCATTTCAAACATGTCTCAGTCCCTGACCTCTAATAGAGGCACCGCGTTGCATCCATTCCTCTGACCTTTCTACCTGCTCTGTTCAGGCTGGGAGCCAGGAATGGCTTTTTGTGCATACGGCACTTGCTGTATACAGCACTTTGTGCGTACGGCACTTGTATCCACCACCCATCTCTCAACTACACATAAATAACTTCGAGGCAGAGGTAGCACAACCTGAACAGTATCGCTGAGCCAAACCAGCCACTGCTTCTTGTAATGCCTTCTCCTGTCCCTTTCTGGCGTGGACATATATATAAACAGATGCATTTATCAGATGCCTGTGTCTTTATTGTATGGATACCACATACCCTGGGTTTTTTTAAGAGATTGTTCTGCCATTGTTCCACCCATTTGTTGTTGTCTGTGAAGAGGCTGCACTTCGGAAACTTTTATTCCAGTGGATTGCCTGTACTGAAAAAAAGTTAAGATGACTTTTAAGTGACTACGGATGTATAATACTGTTTCAAATTTGTAACGGGAGATAACTTTTGGGGAGTATTTTACTCTGCTGTTCTTATCAGAAATCTCTTTTGTGCAAATTAGTCTTTCCCCAAATGGCACAGTTATGAAAATAAATAGCCTGAAATTAAAAAAAAAAAAATCTAATAAAGTAATTAATTCAGACATTATTTCTAAGTCACAAATCTGTTGCTCCCGTAGAGAGGGGGACACGTTCCCAAGGAAGGCTGCCCCCTTCATCACAAATGCTCCATTTAGTGGAAGATAGTTGTGAAATTTCCCCTTAGCAGGCGGAGGACTGTGGCGATGGAAAAGCCATGCTGCCCAATGGGCTTCGTGAGGAGGTTCCTGTTCATCTCTCCGTCTTGTCATCCGATGGAAATTTAG
The DNA here is from genome assembly GCF_000690835.1 of Fulmarus glacialis. Lineage (NCBI taxonomy): Eukaryota > Metazoa > Chordata > Aves > Procellariiformes > Procellariidae > Fulmarus > Fulmarus glacialis. The sequence goes on from NW_009204884.1 coordinate 20,098, forward strand.
AAGATGCCTCCTGCAGAAATATTTGTCCTGGCAGCCCATCCAGATGACATTAGCAGATCCCTCCAAATTTCCAATAAACACGTCTGTCTGTGGAGGGCACAGGGATCGCACCTCACTCCCATTACACCCAGTGAGGTGACTGTGACTCCCTCTACAGACCTACAGCCCCTGGCCTGAGATCTCCTCCAGAACTGAGTGCTTGGAGGATTCTACACATTTCACACTGATGAAGAAGAGCAAACAAGCGTTGTTGGTGTGCACACGCCTGGCTCTGGAATCCGCGCCCGAGGTCCTCATCCTAGCCAAGGGGTGCAGAGAGAATGCAACGGGTGCAGCAAGGGCTGTGCAGAAAGCCCAGGACAGGCAGCGGGAGCTGGTCCCACCTGCCTCCTGCATCCTCTCACTGTGGGGCCTGGGCTGGCTGGGGAGTGGGGGAGAGGGGAGGAGAACGGAAAGGGAAAGGGAAAGGGAAAGGGGTATATAGCAGACGAGGTGGCCCAGGAGCGGCAGAGTCGGGGAAAAGCAGCCCACGGTGCCGCTGGCGGTGCCCGGGCGGGACGAGGCTCGGCGCGGCGCCCCCTCCCTGCCCTGCCGG
>NW_009204885.1:0-3251 GCF_000690835.1 Fulmarus glacialis
TGTTGTGGGTTTGGTTTTTTTTTTTTTTTGCTATTGCTAGAATGATTCATCCTGTTACTCACAGTGGGAGTGTTAATCACCACATTGTAAGAGAAGTGCCATCTCCTTCAGGTTGAACCCGAGAGAGTGGGGCTGCCACGTGCAGGGTACTAGCGACTGCTTCAGGGGAAGCGTCAGCTATGAAAGATGGTCTCTTCCAGGGCGTTTCAAAAATTGAGCTCCGTATTGGGAAGTATGTTCTGATGTTAAAACTGATGTTTATACTGAAGACTCATCATTGCTTTGATTATTAAATATTATTTACTTGCGAGTTGTTACATATCGTGAGCAACTCCTGCCTATCCAGTGCAACTTGGAAAGCCTATGACTACTTATTTTGACAGAAATGGCAAGATTATAAAGTAAGAAAAAATCCCATTAGTAAGTGTCCATCATCTCTAGGAATGAACAGCATTTGTTTCTTGCACATTTGAGAATTTTGACCTGAAAAGATTGATTGTTTAGGGATGATTAAATGAGGTAAAAAAAACCAGGCAGATCTCATTTTTTTATGGGTTTACACTTTAATTTGCAGGATAGGTAAGCTTACAGGCTGTTGTATAAGGTTATCTTATAATTACACCACTCCAGCGCGCATTTGAAGATCATCACGGTTCAGAAAAGCACGTAAACGTGATGCAATGCTTCACTGAATCGCAACTTCACTCAGCGTTGTACTGGGCTGAGGACAGAGCTGTAAAAGGGCCATCTGAAACGCAGCTTCTTCCGAGCAGGTTGCCAGCATGGCTCAGAGCAGCCTCGGGGACCTCTGGGGTCTTTTTTTTTTTGTGGCGCGTGGATGACTGAGGCATGGAGAGCGCTGCCTGGGTCCGTTTGCTGCAACAGCAGAAAATCCCACCGCAGCCTGGGCTCGAGTTTGTCTTCAGTCTAGCACTTAAGAGCAAAACTGAGGACCTACTCTCATCTGTGCACCCAATGTCTTTCTAAAGATGAAGAGAACATCTTAAGTCATTTTTTTTCCTAATATTGTGAAAGTGGTAATTTAAAAAATTTTTTTACACCTGTGGGTGAAAAAAGGAAGTACTTCTGATTTTTTTTTTTTTTAAAATGCGTATTTCATTGAGTACCCATTGGTACAGTTCCAAAGAGTACTTTCTAACAAGATGGATTTTCAGTAGAAGAATGTCAGATCGACATGCTGAAGTGTTCTTTTACACTTACACACGTAAGGGAAGAATAAATTCTTTGTTTAAGTGTTACTCCAGTTTTTGTTGCTAAATATACAGACACGCAATTTTTCTCTGAAAGTTGGAGGAATTGTTTTTCACTCAAAGCAAGAACCTGTCCCAGATATTTGACTAAGACACTTACAAATGGAACATGGTGGCAGGAAGAAATGGGGTGCAGGAAGATGCCGGTGTAGTCAGGCATAGAATGGGAGCATTTTAGGGGAGAGCCATCATTCAAGGTCTCGGTTTTTTGTGATACAGTGATTTCATGGGTTAAGAAAGCATCGGGATTTTCTCCTGCAGCCGTTAGCCTTTGGAATTGCAGCTTGGAGGGGAGCTCGTGCAACGAGTGCTCGGATGCTTTCAGTCCCATTTACCCCAGAGGCTTACGCGGTATCGCCTCCTTGCTCTTGGGCCCAGAGAAACAGGACTGTGAAACAGCTTGAAGGAATCTGTCATGTAACAGTAGTACTAATCACCGAAAAGAAAATCCCATGAAGAAGCAGTAAAATCTTATAAAGGATCAACTGACTTAGCAGAACAGCGCTGCCGTGCAGAGCTCAGTACTGTAAGTGGCCGCCTTGTGCGTCTGAATCATTTCCTTCGCTTGTGGGTGGACTCTAACTGCTGGTGCGTCCTGTGCTAATAATTCTCTCTCGAGTTCACAAAATCGGTTAATAATAGGATGTGTTTAGTTATATTCCTGTGACAGTGTGGTGTGCCGTGGGGTTGGTGTGTGGAGCCGAGCAATTGGCTGCGGTAGCTTGGGAGCCAGTTGGTAAGCTCCTAGGGTGCCAGGGATTTGCTCTAGTAATGATTAATAAAAGACGAAGGAGCTGGTGTCAGTGTCGGGATTAAGTCAGAAGAGCCGGCGGTTCCTCATCTTGCCTCTGGAATATATATTTTTCAGTTAATTAACCTTTTCTTTTCCTTCTGCAATAATTCTTGCTGGCCCTTTCCTGTTTTCAGCAAGTTTCTCTTTGGTGGATTTGATATCATCAAGTAAAAGCTATGCACCTAAGATATGAAATCACTGAAAATGGCAGTGACTGTCAAATCAGAATGTCCCACTCTCTGGTCCTGTATTATATTTGAGTCCTTACTCATTTTTTTTATATATATGCTTAAAAACTACACTGAAAGAAGTTAACTGAGACTGCGAAGTTAGAAGATGCTTTTGCAACCTTTGTTTGGCCCAGTCGTGTATATATCATGATACAGTCTTCAATTACACAGGCCCATAATACTTTTTCCACCAACTGCTGCTGTATTTGGTGCACAAAATAGATGATACGTGTTTAATGAACAGCTATTCGATAGCTTGTTTCCTTCTCATTGTTGGATTTGTGGCCCTAGGCCTTAATTACATGTTGTTCAACCCCCCCTTTGAAGACAGAGTTGTCATTCCCTTGGGGGTTCATCTATAGTGCTCATCAAATTAACATCCAGAGTGCTGAAAAATAATTAATTTTCATTGTGTCTGTTAAGCGAAGAGACACAATTACTCCTATTCAAGGGAAGAGAGAGAAATGAATGATGTTCAAAAGTTTTGACTATGTTTGGACCCTTGGTTCAGAAAAATGGGGACTTTTGTTTTTCAGAGCAAGTGTATGCCATCTCGCTGATCCCAGTTATAAACTGTCCTCTTGACTTTGATTCTGCCTGAGAGTTTTTAACCCTTTGAAGAAAAGATCACAAGATCTCTGATAAGCATCCAGAAAACGAGCCACTTTCCCGTGAACAGCTTGTTTTTAAGCACCCGCCTCATAGAAGCATGATGTGGGGCACAGATGTAGCAGCATGAATCTCCGTTTATGTGGTGTGAAGTTCAGTTGCCCTAGCTGTGGAGCCACTGTCCTGTTCCTACTCTACAGTGCCCTAGACCGTGTCTTCCAATTTCTCTAAAAAAAAAAACCTGCAAATCAGGTAACAGATGCCCTCACCCTGTATCTCGTGTTGATCCCTTGGTGTAGCCACCTCAGCCCTGCCTGAGCCAGGTGGTTCTAGTGAAACACCAGGTGT
>NW_009204886.1:0-13104 GCF_000690835.1 Fulmarus glacialis
AGGCGGTGGGGAGGGCGGTGGGAGCCGGGTGGGTCCTGCTGTGATCCCCGCACCGCCTCCCAGGGCGGCGGAAAGAGTTTCTGAAAGTCGCTTGTGAGAACTTTTTCCGCTCTGTCTCTGCGCGAAGCGTCTGTCCGTGTCACAGAGGTTTTCTGCGTCTCCTTTGCAGGACACGATTCATCAGCTGGAGAACGAGCTTAGAGGAACAAAGTGGGAAATGGCACGGCACTTGAGGGAATACCAGGACCTCCTCAATGTCAAGATGGCCCTGGATATTGAAATTGCTGCATACAGGTACAGTATGATCATTGCAGACGTCTCTGGAATATTAATAGCACTGCAGATGCTGCTGGCTCGGGAAGCTTTACCACAGATAAGAAATGTCTGCATGCAGTGAACACAAGTAATGTTAGAGCTTGACTAAATTACTACAACCGTTTCAAAATCTACACAGACCCTGGAGCGTTTGCAGTAAGAACCCCGAGCTCGTTAGGGACCGGCTCTCTGGTAATCAGTGGCAAAGCTCCCAGCGAGCTCAGTGGGCGCAGGGTAGCATGACTCAGTGCAGTGGCACCCGGTGCCGCATTCTGCCCTTGTTTACAAAAGCAGAGGATGCAGCGAAAGACAAGTTTATTTTTAATCCTGTCTACTTTGCTTTGCATATGCCAAGCAAGCGGTGCTTGTCACTTGAATTCCCTTTTATCGCTTGAGAGAGACAGTGCACTTGCTTGATCATGGTTTCAAGCAGGGTGTGCTAATCTGCTTGTCTCAAACACTTTTGCTTTTCTTGCTCAACTTTCCTTTAAAGGCATCCCTTCTAATCTGGAGCAGGAACATTGCTTGCTATTGCCATCACCTGGCAGGTTTTTTTTTGTCTCCTTTGCATCACTTTAGAACTCTCATCGGAGAACTGCTGATTTTTCTGGGTCACAGGCTTAGATGAAAAACATTCATTTGAATATAAGAAAAGTAAAAACAAAAAAAAACCATTTCCAGATCTGCTTAAATTCCTGAGGCTGTTCAGAGAAACACACAGATACCCTAGAGTCTATGGCTGTTTGCTGCCCAAGTTAGCTGAACAAAAGTCTCTTCAGTTTTCACAGCCTCACAAGAAAAGTGGGTGACCAAACTATTGAACTAGGACATATGCTCTAATTGGCTTTGAATATCTCAGCCACAATATTTGATTTGGGTCTGTTGGCTGTGTCAAATTCTCAGTTTGCCTAAGTCATAATGCATCCTATGAAGTTAATTATTTTGCCACACTTTGTGCTGACTTAGGCCATAATGAAGTTTTTGACATTAAGGATTAATTTCAACTGACCAGCCAAAGGTGTTACCACATGCAAACCAAGCTAAAAGCTGTTTGCTGAATATGAATTTTGCAAAAGAGCTGATTCAAGGAAAGCTGAACTGGGGCTGTGAGCGATGGATTATGCTGATCATCTCTAGCATATTCCACATACAAACTGTTTTCATCCTGCTGACAGGGAAATATTCCAATAGCTGTCCCTTACGTTGGGTTTCTATGCTCACTTTTTTTTTTCCTCCTCCTGATTCCCTTAGGAAGCTACTGGAGGGTGAAGAGACAAGATTCAGTGCCTTCTCTGGAAGCATTACTGGACCCATATTCACACACAGACAACCATCTGTCACAATAGCATCCACTAAAATTCAGAAAACAAAAATTGAACCACCAAAGCTGAAGGTCCAGCACAAGTTTGTAGAAGAAATCATTGAAGAGACTAAGGTAGAGGATGAAAAGTCTGAAATGGAAGATGCCCTCGCAGCTATTGCGGAAGAAATGGCAGCCAAGGCCCAGCAAGAAGAACAGGAGGAAGAAAAAGCAGAGGCAGCAGCTGTAGAGGAAGAAGCTGTTTCTGAGAAAGCTGCTGCAGAACAAGCAGCTGCACCTGAGGAAGAAGAGAAGGAGGAAGAGGAAGCAGAGGAGGAAGAAGCTGCAAAATCCGATGCTGCAGAAGAAGGAGGTTCTGAAAAAGAAGAAATAGAGGAAAAGGAAGAAGGGGAGGAGGCTGAGGAAGAGGGGGAAGAAGCTGAGGCCAAGGGCAAAGCTGAAGAGGTGGCACCAAAGGTGGAGAAGGTCAAAACGCCTCCCGCAAAGTCACCCCCTAAATCCCCCCCTAAATCCCCTGTAACTGAGCCAGCCAAGGCTGTCCAGAAAGAAACAGCCGCAGAAGCAGGAAAAGAACAGAAGGTGGAGAAAGGTGGTGAGAAACCAGCCAAGGAGGAGGAGAAAGCAGCATCTCCAGAGAAGCCAGCGACACCAAAGGTAACCTCTCCAGACAAGGCAGCAACCCCGGAGAAGCCTGCGACGCCAGAGAAGCCCGCGACCCCAGAGAAAGCGGTGACCCTGGAGAAGCTGGCGGTGCCGGAGAAGCCCCGTTCTCCGGAAAAGCCAGCGACCCCAGAAAAGGTCCGCTCTCCAGAAAAGCCAGTGACTCCAGAGAAGCCCCGTTCTCCGGAGAAGCCAGCCTCCCCGGTCAAAGATGGAAAGGCTGTGGTGGAGGAGACCATCACTGTCACAAAGGTAACAAAAATTAGTGGCGAGGTAGAGAAGGGGTCCAGGAAAGAAGACATTGCAGTGAATGGTGAGGTGGAGGAGAAAAAGGAAGAGGAATCCAAAGAGAAGGAGGTTGAGGAGGAAGACAAGGGAGTTGTCACCAATGGCCTAGATGTGAGCCCAATTGATGACAAGGGTGAGAAAATTGTAGTAACCAAAAAAGCGGAGAAAATCACTGGTGAAGGTGGGGACAGTACAACCACATATATCACAAAGTCGGTGACAGTCACTCAGAAGGTAGAGGAACATGAAGAAAGCTTTGAGGAGAAATTAGTGTCCACCAAGAAAGTGGAGAAAGTTACTTCACATGCTGTAGTAAAAGAGATTAAAGAGACCGAATAAAATAAATCATAGCTAAATTTAAGAATTTAAAGAGCTTGGGTTGGTGCAAAAGGTTAAGCCATATGACAGCTGCAAAATGCATGTGAGTGACGGCTTCAAAGCAGAACGGGTTCTCTCATGGAGGCTCCAGACACACAGTATTTTACTTTTTTGTGCAATATAGGGGAGGGGGGGGGAATGCATGCAGGCTCAAGATGTACTCCCTCCACAGAGCTTGGGCATCTAAAAAAATAATACTAATAATAGTGCATGAGATGAAATGTGCAAAGGAAGCTTTTGAATTTCCTGAGCTGTTGGAGGGACATATCTGAGGAACGACTTAAGATGTATTATGCAAAGAACCAACTGAGCCAAAAACAAACAGAAAACAGTAATAGAATATTCATGAGAACCAGAACTTTCCTAGCCTTAAAAAAAGCTACTTATAAATAATTATGTTTACCTCACTGGTGCAGTTAGGGTGGACTTTTGCTCATGGGAGAACCTAGTTGACATGCACAGTACGCAACCTTTTGTTGTTTGATGTAAAACAGTCACAGCAGTTCTTGCTCAATAAAGGTCAATACTGAAAACACGACTTGTCTGGTGACTTTTTTTCCAACTCAAATCCTTCCCTGAAGTTCGATACTCTGTCCTGGATAGGAACACAGTTGCACGGGTTGAAAAGCTGCTTGAGTTTTTCCTTAGTGTCCTCATTTAGAAAACAAGTTTGAATTGGATATGATGAACAAATTTCCTGTAACATAACACAAATACTTGAGCTGGTTTAAGCAAATACTTAAGAGCTATATGCCATGCTTCCTAGAGTAAAGAGGAATCTATTGAATTCTGCTGCCTGGCCTTTAGCTGCTTAGAGGGGTTGCAATCCCTTTTGCTAGCAACAGGAAGGTCTCGAAGCCACGTGCTGCTAACATCACTTATCTGAGCAATCCTGCTTGTACTGGGTGTGAAAGTGTTAAACTCTGCTGCAAGTATAATTTTCCTCCTTGCACACCAGTCCCAACATGTAAGGAGAACCTTAAAGACACGGCCATTTCCAGATCATTCCTTCATTTTTTTCCTGTGAAGATAGCCTGTCTGTGAACCACAACTCGTCATGGTATCTTCTGTGACACCAGTTTGTCACTTAAGTGTGCATTAAGTAATCTCAACCAAGATGCCATGTGTTCATCAAAATGAGGTAGCTTCTGATTATTTTTTCCCCTCCTGCCTTAATTATATGGGAACATCCTTATCAATTCTCTGTCTCAAATGATCAACAGATGCAATCTGCCTCTAAAGCCAAAATTCCAAAATTGAGAGCAAATAAATTCCTGGAAAAAGGAACCTGTCCTGAAGATTATACTGGTATCATGTACATCATCAATACCAAAAATATTCCTAACTCATTTTTTACATATTTGTCCATTTGAAAATAGCTGTAGAAATGAAATCCTTCCAGAGTCTGAACTGAGGCCAGGTAGGGCTCAGATCATACCCAGTATGACTGACAGATAAAACCAAAATAAAGCATTTTTAAATTTCCAGTAGAAAGGTCTCCTAAGCATTGGCCTATGTCTACTGCCACTCCCAGGCTGGCTTTATTAAGAAGAAAGCCAATTAAAGGGCCCTCTAAAATCCCTCTACATGGAAAATAAATGGAGACAAATGAAACAAAGGGAAGAAGAGGAGGGCCCCAACTCCAATTTGGAGAACTAATATGTCTTATTATGGGATTAATATTGTGTTTATTTCTATCACGTTTCAAAAGGAAAATGAAGAACACTGCTGCTGCCTTACCTCCCCTAACTAGCAAAGAAATGCAAATCATTTTTAAGCCTGGGTTCAGTACATGACTGTCCTGAAATCTGTTGACTAATTGAGGGTCTGATCAAAATCTATGATTTGCATATGCCTTCCAATTCTTTACCCTATCAATAATTGAAGATCAAGTAGTTTTTAATTGAAAGGGTTCTGCATGTTCTTCATTGGAGAAATTGTAAAAAGTCCACAGCAGATAAGCCTTTCAAACAAATCTGAATGTCTTTGTGTAGCAAAGTAATGAATGTTTCTCCTGCTGATATCAATAATGGAAATCTGTGCTCAACAGCGTGCTGGTTGAGAGATGTTTAATTAAAGCAGCAAATTAAATGGCAGCTTCTCTGTAGCGAGCTTATTTGTGAAAGTTTATGTGTATGTGACATAAAAATAACTATACCTTTATGAATAAGAAGTTAAGTAGCCCAGTCACACTCACCTATTGTCAGAAAGTGTTTGCACCAATTTATGTTAAAATAGAGAAATGCCCAATGGTTTGTGAGCATCGAAGCTATTTTTCTCTTGGGTCTAATCAAAATTTTCAAGAGAGCGCCACCACTAAAACCAAAAACTAAACCAGAGACCAATATTTAACATAAAACTTCCTGTTTACGTGCTTCCAAATAAGTTCTAAAATCTGCTAAAATGTCACAAACCGTGACATTTAGCCAGCGGGCTACCACCCCTCAGGGTAGAAAGACAGGCATCTTCAGCATCGAGGTGAAGAAGGGTCACCTTGTACACTGAATTAAACGTCAACGTCAGTGGGAGGCTCAAGAACACCTTGACATGGGCTTACACAGGTGCGGGTGGGGTCCCAAACTGGCTTGCTATTTTTCATATTATGCTTTCTTTTCAGTTCTGGTAGGATACAGGTACAAGGACCCAGAGATTATTATTCATGTTGTTTCGATTCTGCTTGCACATCGGCAGTCCCACCAGGATTGCAGTTTCTTGTGCAAGGGGGCTGTAGCAACGCTTCTGCCCGGGGTACGTTGACTTTCCTGAACGGTTTTGGGAGGTCACTGCACAGCCTGCGTGGGAGGCAAACTCCTGGGCTACCCACTGGCATGGCGTATTTCAAAATATCTTCATTTCCCCCCCTTTTCCACCCAAAACATATTTCAGTCTTTAGTTATTACCCAGAACTGCAGTTTTTTTCTCTGCTCTAACACACAAAATAAATTTGTGAGTTTAGTCTATTTCCCACTGCAAATGTTTCCATCAACTCCTAAGAGAAATAAGCCATAATTTAAAAATTAACACATTTCTAAATATTTATAAAACTATAAGAACTGATTAATATTTAATGTTGCCAAGAGGTTTTGTCTACTGACATCTGCAATCAAACAGTTTCAAAAGATAGCATAATTCCGGGGCAGAGATGCATAAATTGTATGTTATTTGCCTGTTCTGCACCAATTACTTCTTCACACTGTGCATAACCAGTGAAGGGATTAATTACTTTCAGACACAGAAGTTCATTGATCAATACGAAAAACTCTAATTACAATAATTCAATAATACAAACTCTAGAAACAATAATTAAAGGAAGTTACTGTGAAGATTTTTGCATCTTATTTAAGGTGGACCATCAAGACCTCCGTGACTTCAGGAGCTGGAGGGCTCTAAAACAGGATCTGTTCACCGTACCGGCTTGTGGAAGAGCTATGATAAGAGATTTTCAGCATCCCAGAGCTAACTTCCAGGTGGAAACAAACCGGGAAGAGTTACAAAACACAAATAGGTTGCATTTGCCAGGGAGCTGAGTCAGGCACTAGAATTTTCTCCAGGCATCAGGGTCTGTGCTTTTCCCGTTCACATGTGGGCTTTCTTCCTTCTCTGTTCAGGATTAAACTACCCTTAACTGACCTAGGAAGGCAGCAAATGATGAATTGTCAATTATTTAGTTACTGGAAGGTAAATTCCTAGAATCTGGATATTATATCTGTACAACTTTTCCCCTTGCCGAGTGGAAGGGGACTGCGTGTATGTGTATCCCAAGAAAAGCGTTCAGGACCTCCTTGTATTTGTCTTCCCCGTGATGAGACCTCGGCCTGATCCAGACCCGTCTGCCCAAACAGCAAGAGAACACTCAGGGGCAGACTCGGGGCTTTACTTGCAGCTGCAACTTGGGTTAAAGTTTCTATCGTGTCTCCCTCTGCCTGCTTTTACTGCATTGCGTCAAAGCGAGCTCCTGGATTTTCAAAGGTAAAACAAGTGTTGCCAAGTAGGATCCTCACAACCGTGAGAGCATCTCGGCAGGCAAACGGACACTGCCATCCTCCCTCCCACCAGTTTACCTTGGCGGCAAGACAGGACTGGGGGTGACACACCAGGCTGGACGGTCACTGCAGCTTGTCACTCTCTGCAGCTCATTGCCATGGCTCTGACTCACGCATTTCCTGCAGAGTCGTGAAATCTCTCCTCTAGCTGCAATGCATTGAAAATAACATGAGGAGCGGGGATCGGACTGAGATGCACTGCAAGGAGAGATGTGTTTGCTGGTATCTCTCTAAATGTGCTGGTTTGAGAGCATCCCTAGCAGTCTGGTTGCAACACTTTCGAGAGCTGCAAGCTGTATTGCTTCCCAGAAGTGAAAGGGATACAAAGGACTGAACAAAGTTTATTTGAAAAAAAAAAAAAAAGACAGGAAAGAGGAAGCAAAAATCAGATATTGCAAAGTTATAAGGAGCTCAGAGTGCTTGGAGAAAGGCAGGATGGGGGCAGTGGTTTTAATATATGCCAATCTATTTAACAGTGGTTTGGCTTTAATGGCTGTGATGGTTTCTAATCCGGTGCATAACATGTTTTTTGCTGCGTAGGAGCAGAAACTCTCTCCCAACTGAAGTGCCATGCTAAGCGTTTTCTGATAGGGCACTGAGATGAATTTCCAAGCACCGTCTCTCAGACTCAATATTCTGCTGGGTTTGATTTTCTGATAGAGCACTGAGATGAATTTCCAAGTACTATCTCTCAGACTCAATATTCTGCTGGGTTTGAACTAGGGCATCACATACCAAAAGGAGCAGGTCTCCTGCAATCCCACCAACAGCTTTAAAAGCGCTGAGTAAACAGCGTGGTCGAGTCTCTGGCCCGTGGCACTGCAAGCACCCCCCACCGCTCACCACCGCTTTCCTGGAGACAGAAAACAAAATCTGCTTTGTAAAAATAAGTCTGCATAAACGCATGTAGAAAAATCTCCATTAAAAGCAGAAGGGAAATGTGAAAAGAAAGACTTGTAAGAAGAGATATTGTTGAAGAAAGGGAAAATTAATTTACGTGTTTGCCTTTTGGTTCTCAAAAGCATCAAAAAATACAAGAAGGTGGGGGGGAAGCATTTGGAAATGATACTGGCACTCCCTGAACAGGAATTACTGGAATTATGGCATACGAGTGCAAACTCTGTTTCCTGAACGGTTTTACCATAGCTCCTTTTCTTTCTCCTGCTGTTTTTCCTGGGAACATGGAAGGAAAGAATTATTTTAAGTGCTTACCTCATCCATCATCATCATCTTTATAACTCTTTCAACTGTGAAAAGGGAGATGCTTTTGGAACGCCGCTAAAGTTTGTATAAAAAGACACCTCCTTTCTCTCCGAATGTAGCCATCGAGGAGAAACAACGCAAATCAACTGATACCACGAAGTCAGCGTACAGAATTAAAAGTAAACCCCAAGTCCCACACAAAAAATCCATCTAGCTGAGAGTGACTGTGAGAAGTTTTAGTGCAGCCATGTAATGCCTGTTTTAATGTGGGTTTCCATAGGTTTAGTTTATTTAAAATGGTTTAATTTGCAGCATTAGTCTAGCACTCGCCCCTAGCACAAGGTTTAATTTTATGCATCAACTTTAGCCAATTGAAAATAAATAGGCTCAGACTACAGGACATTGCTTTCAGAATTGTCAGTCTTTACTGCTGTTTGAGCTGTTCCTATTTTGTGCCTGATCACAGATTAGACCTTTCTTTGGCTCGTACTCAAAACTTTAAAAGGCCCTGACAAATTCTCAGTAGAAAATGAGCCTCTTCAGTCCACAGTGGATTGGCTTAAGATAGCAGCCTGGAAAGGCAGCTCATTCAAGTAGCAGAGAGCACTCCCCCCACATTGTCCTTCCCTCTAACACCTCACCCCACCTTTTTTTTTTTTTTTTTTTTTTGTTATTCCTCTAAGAGCAGAGGCAAATCTTAGATTAAATGCATCTTACATCTTTTTAAATCTCTTCTTTTCATAAAGAAGCCAGAAGAGAGCATAACAATCATTATCTTTGATCTCCTACACAAAGCTGGATACAAGACCTCTAATTTTTTTTTTTTTTTTAAATATACAGACATTGCTCCAAGTCTCACCTACATCAGCAGTCATTCTTCCCTTTCATCACTGAACCGTCAGATATTGAACAACTTCTTACCAACGTTTAACAGGCATGTTTGCCTTTTGCTTCTGTACTGGTGTGTTAAAATTTCTTTTTTCACAAGGCAAAAGGGAGCTTGTTCTTGTGTGCATACCACAACCCAGTGAGACCCATCACAAAGCTAACGGCACATTCAGACTCCAGTGTATTTTTACCATTGTAATATTTCTGTGTGGAATTTTACAGCCCCATCAAGAAATCCTTTGTCCACCTATTAGTTCCCCAAGCATATCAGCTAGAGACAGAAACCACTATCCCGTATCCTGTTACACTTGCAAGATTGCTTGAAAGATTGACTGCGATACACCACTTTATCAACTTTTTAAGTGCATTTAGTGACACATGACACATACAAGGAATCTGTGTAAGCATTTCTGTAACTTTATTGACTAGCTTTATTGCACATACTTATTGAAGCCTCCATTATTTTACCCACCCAAGGTTTCCGTAATTATTTTAAATGCAAGTTAAAGATAACTTTCATTCCCATTACTTATTTTTTCCCCGTTTTAATTTTAAGGTTCTGAATCACCCAAGAAAGACATAACCCCTGAATTCATATGTGTAGACCATGCGGCATTCAGGGAGCAAGCCAGTGGGTGCTCTGCAAGCATACTGATACTCTGCACAGAGAGAAACATCATAGATCATTAACTTTAAACCTCAGTGGTCACTGAATTAAATATGTGAGACTGCAATTTTAGCTCAGTCAATCATCATTTATTCTGTTGACCTGAAGAGAAAGCTAGACTGCCTAAAAATCAAGCCTTCTTTTTCACTTCACTCTCTTCCTTTCCTGCTGCTTCTTTCTCTTCCTTCTCCTCCTCACCAGTTTCCTCAGCAGTTTCCTGAGACTCCTCACCTTCTTCAGCTGCTGTTTCTTCCCCTTCTCCTTCCTCTTCCTCACCCTCTTTGGCTTCTTCAGATTCTTCCTTAGCACCTTTGAAAGACAAACAGAAGTATTTCACATGTACTGTTCCTAATCCCAATTTAATGGGAGCCAGCATACCTGCATCCTTCAACCCCACACATTTGGATGGCAGCCAGCTAAACACGATGGGGCTGGCAACTGATTTTGCATGAAAGCGGGGACTTTTATCTAGGACTTGCAAGGGAGACCAGCGAAACTACACAACCAACTTATCCCAGATTTCAGAGGGAGTGAAACACTTTATAGGTCTTGAAAAATATTGGCTGTGGACTCATTGCTTTAAGCCTTATCCAAAGGCTTGAGTTCAAAAAGGAATCTTGCCATTGCTCTCCGATTGGCTCTTTAGCTATCATTTCATTATAATAATCTTTACACTAATAAACTCCTAGAATAGTTCAATGGTAACCAATGCATTTCAGATATGTTTAGGTTAAATCCTTCAGAGCTATGCAACTGAAGTTGGGAAAAGCAACTTTGGATAACGTTCCTTTTACATTTTCTTTAAAATGTGAGTTTGTAAATAAATTATGGGGCAGCAAGGAAGTGGTGTATACTTTGGTTGAACAAGAAAACTACCTAGACCTCAGGCAATATATATTGCTATCCACTGAACCCAACAGTTACATCCACAGACATCAGCTGATGTTCCTATTATCATGGGCTGCTCTCTGGCAATTAGTATTTAGCTCAGGATGTCCTTGTTCCTCCTTTTTGAGGATGTCTGGAATTGCTAAGTACTGTTTGCTGCCATAAGAATATAAACATTACACACTGTTAAAGTATTATCATTCTTGTTTCAGGAAACTTGAATGGAAAAACACCCAGTGATTTCCAAGGGAGTATAATCAGTCCTATAATCTGCCTGATATTAAACATTTACCTTATCTTCCATTCAATATTCAGGCTTTCCTGCTTAAATGCTGTGTGCTTAATCGCACGATCCTTTGCTCATGTGAGCAGACAATGAGAGAGGTCTAATCATTAGACTTAGTCATCAGGATTTCTGGGTTTTACCCCATATGAGCAGGGTGAAGCATGAAAGAGAGGGATTTGAAAGTAACTATAAGTACCTTCCTCCTCTTCTTCAGCCTCTTCACCTCCCGCTTCTTCCTCACCTTCCTCTTTCTCTTCCTCCTCACCTTCTTCTGCAGGGGCTGCCTTGGCTTCTCCCACTTTAGCAGCCTCAACTGTTTCCTCTATTTCAATCTGTTCTTCCTGGACATGACTGGAGTAGTATGTGGGGAAGGAACGGGTTGTCATCAAGTAGGAGCTGGATTGGAGACCACTGTAGGCAGACCTGCCAAAAGTCGGGGCAGCCTGGGTGTAGCCACTGGTGATGCTTCCAACGCTAGTGAAACTGAGTCTGGTCTCTTCACCTTCCAGCAGTTTCCTAGCAGAAAAAAAAGCAAACAGAAATTAGACTTAGTTATGCTGCAGCAGATTCAGCTATGCACCAAGATACTATTATGCTTTGAGCAGCACAAGCTCTAGAGACTGCATACTTAGGAGTGCAAAAACTAGTCCACAATGAAGAACTATGAGGCAATCTTCTTGGAATAATTTAAGTTTCAGAAGTGTGCATTACTGGTGAATTAATACTTTTCCTTGTTAGAAGAAATAATGGGGAAAAAACCTCTAGGATTAGGTCCCTATAGCAGGTGAAGTTAGAGGTGTATTTTGGTAGCCTGTAGGGTTGCAGAGAACAATGCAGATGTATCAATTTGATGTTATGTTTAGCTATTAGACAAGGTTTATAGCCACTTTCTCAATATTCCCCCTTGTGGCATTCATAGAAACTGTTTCAGCATCTGCCATTTCTAACAGTATCTAGGACAAAACATTAAACACCTATTCAGCAGCAATTCTGCTGTAAAATATTTGCTTTGCAGGCGATTGCTTCTGAGAGTTAGAAACAAAGCCCGTTCTTAAAAGCATGTAATGGGTTTCCAATTTTGAGAACACAGCCGTCTGTATTAAGAAGTTCCACCAATACAAGATCTCTTCACTGTAAGTACAGAACAGGTATTTTTATCTGTAAAGATGGAGAACTGAGATTATATATTGCCAAGCTAAGAGTTCTGTATGCATATGCATATATATACATATTATTATACTCACTGAAGTTTGCTACACTGAAGATTGAATATTTTACCTCAAAAGCACTGCTTCTTCCACTAGCAAGACAACGGAGGAGATCTGATTAAATTTTGACATCTATCTATGAAAATTCTTGCTGGAGGAATGATAAATAAAATAATTCTCTTTAAGAGAGAACGGGAACCTGATCCAAGTTCTGACTTACTAAAACATTCCCCCCGTCATACCTATACGCTGCAATTTCGATGTCCAGGGCCATTTTCACATTGAGCAGATCTTGATATTCCTTCAAGTACCGAGCCATTTCACTCTTCGTGGTTCTCAGCTCATTCTCCAATTTGTTGATTGTATCCTGTTGGAAGTAACAATATTGACAGCGTAAAATTCTTAATTCTCCCATGTCTAGCAATAATACCTTGCAAGGAATTTCTCCAATCCTATTAACTTAACGTTGCTCTAGCAGACAAAGAAAACGAACAGCTCCAACTCCACCCTCAGCCAAAAAGGCACCATTTACCAAATCCCACCTTCCCTGGCAGGGTTTTCACACCTCTGTATCTACACCTTATTATTCCACCCCCATTTAGTGGTAAGAGCCCAATTTTCTCCTATCCAAGGACTAAAGCATGCATGAAATCTGTGTATCACTTCATTTTGGTTGTAGTCTCTGCATGCTTTTTCTAGTTTTAAGGGTATCTTTTTTATAATGCTACAGTTAAGGCTTTACGGGTGTATAGGTAAATGGTGTATCATGCATTATAGCTCTGTGGCATTTTGCACCATAATTTTATGACCCCTTACAGTTTAGATAAGCAATATCGCTACAGCGTGACCCAGAAGCAATGCCCCCCAACAACCTCCCCCTGCAAACCCCGACCCCCTCACCTGCAGGGCGGAGATGTCGGCGCTCTGCTTCTCTTCCAGCTCCTGCAGCTGCTTCTCCA
>NW_009204887.1:0-30231 GCF_000690835.1 Fulmarus glacialis
GATTCTATGATTCTATGATTCTAAGACTAACAACTCCCACATCCCTCCTTGACTTCCTATCTCCGGCATGGGTCTTAGTCTTACGTAAGTTACCGTATCTTGCCAGTGTAGATGGGTGACTAATAAGCTATCATGACCTAGATTTTTTAAGAATTATATATTGCTTCTAAACAGATGTGACAAGATAATATTTAATCACTGTAGCATTCTTGACATCCACTGGGCTAAATACCTAAAACCCACCACTTGTATCAGAAGTACATGATTGCAAAAGAAAAAGAAAAAGGAAAAGACGACTATTTGCCTTTTTCTTTGATTGCTGTGGAAACATAGACACACAGCTGTTCTTCTTCATTACTCTGTAGCAGACAGAGCATAGTATTCATTGTTGAGCAAAATAATTGCAGAAAAAAAAGGGAGAGATGAAGAGAGAAGAAAGACGTGTCTAATTAAGATAATTTGTTTAGAACTGAGAAATTTGTAATCCTTCCATCCATACCTATTGTTCACTTGTGCTATATTTGCTTCCCCATAGCTGAAATTAAGCTTGCAGTTTTTTTGCATCAGAGAAAACCACCAATTTTATTCATTTGGCATTTATGGTGTGCATTCTTCTGTGCCCTCTGTCAGACTGCATGGGCATATTACTTGGCTACTCAGAAGCGATATCTGACACAAGAATGAAGTGGGGGCAGAGAGGGGAATTGACTTTTTCAACCCATGACCATGCAGCCACATCTGGAATTGTGGGATGTCTACAGCTTATTATCCTGCATATGAAATATAACTCAGCTAATGACTATATGGAGCAGATTAATGCGAGCAGAGTCTAATTTGGTAAAGACAGGGGAAAAAAGGAAATTTCTTGCTTAATTATCTAGAGCAGAAATACAGCAACAGACAGTGTAACAGGAGGACCATATTTAAGGGACCTCCCATCAAATGTTTTCATGGCATATAGGACCCAAGGCAGCTCTGAAAGTGCCTGGCACTGCTAACATACTTGTAACACGGATTTGCTTTTAAAAGCATTTTCTTAACTCTTTTGAAAATGATTTAGTTATTAGGAATATCTTGATTTTTTCTGCCTGCCCAACTTGCAACACCTCCAAAGGGGATGCTGTTTAGATGATTATGTACAGTAATTACATAATTATTGCAAGGCAGAGCAAGGTACACTCTCAAAAAATCAAGGCACCCCAGACTTGCTGCAAGGAGGATATAGCATTAGCCAAATGACAAGGTAAATCCAGATGCTGCTTGTTCCCAAGTGATAATCCAGAAATGTTATCTCATCTGGGACAGCAGTCTTTCATCATCTGAGCAGCTGTAAAAGCAACTTTCAAATATTATCTTTCGCCTGTGTGGGCGGTGGTCCATCATGTAGCATATGTCGTTGCTTTTGATTCCCTATCCAACCCAGGCAATTCCTTTGATTACTACTGCAGCCCTCAGAAGCCATTTGTTTTCTCATATATTCAAATTAGTCCTGGTGGATGATCGCTGCATGAAAGCCTATGGAGTGTGTTTTTCCTGTTAAAGCAATATTTTTAACTGATTTTTTTCCATAGCACTGAAAGGCCCCAGCTGCTGTGGATCTCGTTGTGAAGTATGCTGTGCAGACACATAGCAAAAGGCATTTCTTTTTCAGGGAAAGCCTTCTGTCTGAGAAGCAAAGCAGGAGAAAAGTGATTTGTAGAAATCTAGAGAGAAAGTGAATATAATTTTAAGGCAGGTTTCACAGTAAATTTGAAGTCTTTTTTGCTGCTTTTTTTTCATTTTCAAGTTAACATAAGTATGTGAAACTAGTGAAATCTGAAACATTTTACCTATGACCTTTGAATCTTTCAAAAGGCAGGAAACAACACACAATATTTCTTTGTATGCCTGACAGCCTTTCTTCAACCTAACTGCCATCCTAGCTATGAAGCCATTTTCTGCGTTGTCACATATATGATGTTGGATGGCTTGGATTATGTATAGCAAAATGTAATTAAAGAGACATATTCCACGAGAGAGGTAGAGTCACCAAGGAAGAGAAGATTTGCCAACCCCGAAATGAGGATGAAGGAAGAAGGAGGTTTGCAGAGACTTGAATACATTAATTTTCCTAACAGTTTACATCATAGCAATTCAGAGACTTCTATTGTGTAGAGTATAGTTAATGCTTTCCTCGACCTGAAATCAAGAAGAAAGGGTGTACCTGTGTGGAATCAGACGAGAAAATATTTTATTTCAGAGTCAAAGAACAAATATTGTAGATTTGAAAAGAATAGGTGAT
This sequence comes from Fulmarus glacialis, assembly GCF_000690835.1. Taxonomy (NCBI): domain Eukaryota; kingdom Metazoa; phylum Chordata; class Aves; order Procellariiformes; family Procellariidae; genus Fulmarus; species Fulmarus glacialis. The sequence continues at coordinate 2,282 of NW_009204887.1, forward strand.
AGACTATAGCCAAGGATTAAAGTGGCTAGGTCACCGAGGAAAAAACACTCATCTTTTGGGACCGCAGCTGAGTGAAAATTAAATGGTCAATGAGATTATTTTCCCAAATCTCTTTGTTTTGCAGTGCTTGTTGGACTTCTCTTGCCTCGGACTCATGATGAACTAGATCTGGGAATAAGATAGAAATGTCGCTCCAGTGTAACCCGTGAGCTGTTGAGTCTCAACTCTTAAACCAGCCTCAGTGGTTTTACAAAGAGCAAAAACATCTGTAACAGAAGAAAAATACTATTTAGGAGCTATGCTGGAATGGGGAGGTTATGTTGTCTGTTATCCTCCGTTGTAAATGTCTGTCCATCAACTTGTATATTTTATGCATCTTTTGCACTTCTGTGGATGTGTGAAAGCACCACGAGCAACTATAGACTTTGCCGGTAAGATCATGAAATAAATGCAAAGTAACAGAGGGAAAAACACTCCACTACAGTGTGATGATTTTTATGATTAATTTATTTAAATCTCTGTTGCTTTACTTAGAGATATGTTACACTTGTGAACAAACAAACAAAAGCAGAGAAGACATGCTGATCAGAAGATTAAGTGTGGCAACACAAACATTTATCCCAGCCCAGAGGCTACTGAGCAGGTGATATTATATTACTGAGCAGCAAATACACAGAACAAGTCAAAGACCAGCATATAATTTTGATATCTGCAATGGGAAGCTCTGTATTTCCTTCTGAGGCTAGAAAGACATTGTTCCTACCAAATAAACACATGTTCTGCCATTGCTGCAGCATAAAAAGGAGCCCAAAAAACATCTGATCTTTGGTAGAACTTCAGGAACATGAATCACTGCTTTTGTTCTCTGGAATCAACTTCTTTTCATTTAGTCTTAATACTGAGGAATTATTTCTTTGCAGCCTTGTTTCTCCACACAGGCAGTGGCCTGCTTTCAGCTCCGGCGGGAGGTTCCGCACGCCCTCGGAGGGCTGATTCTTTCTGAAGCCTTTCACGTGCTGCCTAGCTGCTTTTCCAGCAGCTGCCCAGCCCTTTCCCCAGCTGCTTTTGCTCCATGGGGATAGCCGTCCCAGCGCGGTGGGTACATAATTTCCTGCCAGTCACACAGAACAGGCCACGGTGGTTGGTCATGTGTTATCCTTGCAAGCATTGCGATATTTTGTGTTATGTTGCTTAAGTGTCTTAGTCACATGCTAGGTGTGTTTTCTACGTGCTGAAAATCCTTGATTTTATAGGAACCCGCATGATATAACATTGTTTTTCCTGGATACGTTGAAATTTATTTGTAGAGCCTAAGGAATGAAAAAGAAAAAAGTGCAACCAGCCTGAAGTTCAATGAAACTTTGCATTTTGTCCTGCCAACTGCGCATGCGTAAGTGATTTCCTTGTGAAAAAAGGTTAAGGCTTTTTTCAATTCAGGGATTATTATGAGGGCTGAGCTTGCTTTCAACCTACTCTTTGTTGGGAAAGAGAGAGCAATTCCCTCTGAACTTTACACCCCACAGTAAATGCACATGGGCTCATTCCATTTGATTCTGCAAACACATGCCAGTTGCACAGAGCAGGCGATTTCTCTTTAGTTCTATTATTTTGGCTATAGTTTGCACTAGAGCTGGTGGGACAGTGTAGTGAGAATCCACGGGAGGCATGGGGTTTGATTTAGCCAGGATTTCTGGTGGGGGCTGTGAGGCGTCTCCCCCTCAGCTTCGGCCCCGGCCTGAGGAGTAGCACAGCAGCTGAAGCTTGGTCCTGCTGCTGGTGCATCCCCTCTGGGGAGTTTGACGGTGCTTCCCAGACCTTATACACTGACATTGGGCTCCGTTGCAGCAGAGGCTGAGGGGCTGCTCTGCTGTACCATTCACATCCCTGATCTCCCAGAGCTCTGTGAGAGGGAGGCAGCGGAAAAGTTCCTGCCTAGAGCTGAGAAATTCAGATCTGGGTCCCCCTGCTTCTGCTTGTCCAGTGGGAGGGATGTCTAGGGCAGCCTTGCATGCAACAACCCTTTCCAATACCTTTCTTTCTTCCATTGGCAGCATCATCCCGGCACACAGTCCTGTGTTCAGGCAGATCAGCATGAGTAACTTAAACCTGTGATACATGTTTTAAAAGCGTATGCATGGACTGTATACTGGAAAATGCAATGTATTTTTGCTGAACTGAATAGCCTGAGTGTCTTGATGAGCACATGAGATCATCATGCCTAGCTTATCAGAATAATTACACTGTCAATGACCTTGACTAAGAAGGTCAGATCCTTTTCACTCATCTCCCAGTTTAGTTTTATCTTTTTCACGCAGCTTATGTTGGCACTTAAGTAATCCATACAGTGCAATTAGCAGGGAATGGCCATGAGTTTTAAGCTGAAAAGTGGGGAAAAAAGGTAGCATTTCTCTAGTACACACTTGACTGTTCACTAATTAGCTCCTGTTGTATCATTAACATCAGATAAAGATCTCAGGAAATGAAGGCTAGCTGAGACTGAAAACAGACCACTCAGCGTTAACTCACATACAGACTATTTTATCTGCAAAAGTTTCTGTCTCTTCTTACAATAATTTGTCTTACTAAGCGCTTCATAATCTTAGGTATTACAGAAACTAAGAGGGGATTCTTACAATCTTAATTTTTTTTTAAGAACAAGGTGAAGCCCTCTGCTATTAACTGTTAATTCATACTCTGGCATGAAAAAGCTCTGAACACACTGTTTACAAGAGCTGATTGATCATGTTGTACTAATTTTTTTTAGAGAAACTAGTGTGTAAAGGCTGGGTTTTAACTATAGTAAGTGCTATATAACACTCTGTGCTCTGAAAAATCATGTGCTATGTCCATCAAACAAGATCCTCACAGTGAAAGTGCCTTTTTTTCTCTGCCGTCTGTGCTTCAGTTCCTTTGCTGTATAACAGAGATACTATCATCCCCTCATCTCACAAAGAACGCAATGAAAATTAATTAATTTTTGCAATACACCCAGGTATTAGAGTAATGAGATTCTAGCCCTCACCCCCCCAACTTTCTGTAATATCTGATTCCTTTCCCTCTTGCTGATTCCTATTTTGATCTTAGCATTCACCCCTTTAAAAAAAGGCACTTGTTCAAAAGTCCAGACAAAAATTAGGAATAGAAGTGTTGTCCAACATCAAACATTTCTTCTACGCAGGATAAAGACTTCCACTTTCAGCTTATTTAACCATCTTTTGTGAATGAAATGAACGTTATATCCATTTTCAGTGGTCTGAAAACTTTTATCTTTTCAAAAAAACTTCTCCTCCTCCTCTTCTATTTTACAGCAAATGTATTTGTTAAATTCAACTTGAGGGGAAAAAAAAAAAAAAAATTGTTCCTGAAATAAGCTAAAAATGGCCACAGCTGAGTTGCTAGCCCTGCTCTGTAATAAAATAAGCCCTGGGTGCTGTGAATCAGTTCAGCTGAGAGACTTAAACAGGGTCCTGCTTCAGGTGAGAAGAAGCCTTTGGGGCTTGCTTTAGGGTTAATTCATGGGAGAGTTTCTATTTTATCACTTGAGGGCTACTGTGGCCTGACCAAATGAGGACAAGAAAAGGCTTGTTATTTTCTTCTTTCTCTTTCTCTCTTTCTCAGCAGGTGTAGCTGTACTATTCCTTCCATTTATTTTGTGGAGAAAAGGTCTGGCTAAGTGGACTGGCTCTGGCATTTACAGTCCTGTGCTAATTAAGAGCTGTAACAAATCTTAGGTGGAAGGAAACAGAATGATCAGTCCTGGAACAGATATGGCACCTTTTTTCAGTTTGTGATGCGTGGAAAAAATCAGGAGATCAGCTTAATTCCAATTTATAATGAGATTTTTTTGTTTTGTATTGTTTTAATGGAAATTGAGTTTTAGTGTTATTTCTTCAAGGGGCCCTAATGTTTTGATTGCCATCTTTACCAGCAACACATGGCTACATCATGAGTCTTTTATTAATGATATATGTCAGCTGAAAGAGATCTTGCTTTTCTTCATTGCTTCTTAACTGCTATGCAGGAGAGGTGTCTTCCATCTGCCGTGTGATGGGGTGGTCACAGCAGACCTTGCTTCTGCCCATACGTACCTGTGCCCCCTGCAAGCAAGGCTCAAGGAGGAGATGCAAGAGAACTGGGAAGAGGCCCCTACGACTGCTCTCAGCATCCAGAAAGTACAACTACAAGCAGCCAAGTGCTTTGCCTTGCTGCTCTCGGAGCATTCCTGATACACCTCGAAGGGCTGAAGCAGCAGTGCAGAGGTAAATCTAAAGAGTGATGAACAGGAGATAGCTTCTTTACTTGAGCAGAAAGGGAGCAAGGAAGAGATGGTGGGTTCCCCTATTCTGCGCAGACTGCATTGTAACTGCAGCAAAATGACTAAAGAAAACAGCAAATAGTCACCCTTTCTTAAGGACATTTTTTGCATTCATTTCATTATCTGAATAAAACTGTTCTCAGTCTGGAGTGTTTGCGCAGTTGCCGTGCAGGCTTGTGCTTATATTCTGCCTAATTGACAAATTGGTATGCTGGGCAGATGTGAAATTTCACGCTATAGTCTCAACTTGATCCATAATATTCCAGTTATGATAATAGCTAATTAAGAGAATGCGAAATTAAAATGCATTCTTATCTAGGGGGACCAAAATGAGAACACAGAAGAAAACTAGAAGAAAGAGATAGGATGTTAAGGGGCAACAATTTTCACTATCTCTATAAACAGTTTTTGAAATACAACAGATAAATCCAGGTATTGGAAAGTCAGCTTAGAGAACAGCCGTGCATTAAGAGTTGCCTAAGCTCCTTTCTCTGCAGAAGTAATTATGAAGCTTTTCCCATGAAGTTAATGTTATTAACATAGATATCGTAGATTTGAAAGGCTAGATCTAGAAAAAGAAGTGCTTTGTGTCTATGCAACCACCCTACTCAAAGTATTTGTTAATCAAAAAAAAATCCACAAGACAAAGTAGTTGTGAATTCATGTGTTTTGGATCACAGGTATTTTGACTGTTCTCATACCCTGTAATCCAAAGGAATTAAAAGATTGTTGTTATTGAATTCAGTTGTATACCTACAAAAAATATGTTTGCCATGTATAATGTACATACATATAGATCCTCATACTTATTTGTATGCATCACTATACATGATATTCAAGCATGGCTCTGTACCCCAGGATCTCCTTACCTAACCCATGACTCCTTCCTGCAGAAGAGTTATCCTAGTATTCGGGGTCTTGATGGATTTCCTTTCCCTTCCGTGCTTGGTTTGTCCTCCCTCCCCATGGTGTATGCAGTGGGTGATGAAGTCTAAAATGAAGGATGTGCATTGCTTTCTGCAGACACATTTGCAGAAAACTGATGACAAGAGGATGTTTGCTAGCTCTTTCTAAAACCTTCTTACTGTTCTTTATTTTGGATGTGCAATGCTTCCACCTATTAAAATTTGTTTTGAAGATAGATGGTTTTAGGTGATGAAACTCGATATTCCTAGAAATTAAGTGAATGAGATATATATATTCCACTTAGGGTGAAAAGGGGTATTTTCTGCTGAGATATGGGTATTGTATGATAGTGACAGAAATCCTTATTTAGCAGATTCCATTTCTGGTAATGGAGGGGTCACTAGTATCTATTCTTACATCTTTTTAGGAAGTTATGGCTCTCTTTCAAGATTATTTCTGCAGAGATATTGTGCAAATATAACTTACTGCTAAAGCAAAAAGAGACCGTACAGAGCACAGGAAAATAACAGTAACTCTGTGTTACTGTTTACAGGAAGGCACAAACTTTTTTTTTTTCCTTTTTTTTCCAAGGATATGTGAGGTCCAAGAAGTCAGGAGATAGTGTCACAGTGCATGTCTTCCTATATTCTGTCAAGGACTCCTCAGACACCAGAATTACTGTATTGCTGTGTTGGAGGAGCCCCCTTGTCATTGATGCCCAAAGGTAGGGGTGCACTAGAGCACACTAGGCAGGCAAACTGCGACTTACTTTTCTAGTGATTTCAATTTTAGCTTCTGAGCTCCTTAAGAAAATACTAACTAGTCTGTAAGTTCTGGCAACGTACTGTATGTGATATCATCTACTCCTACTTGTTGTGCTATAATCTACTTTCCACAGAATTTTTTCTTCAGCCTAACAAATTTATGATGTCTGTGCTTTCTACGTAATCAAATATGTATATGTTGGTATAATTATTTGGTCCCACTGTTTTAAGGTGAATTTCAGGAAATGGCAGCTTCACTGGAAAAAAAAATAGAGTTAAAAAAGACCACTTGTTTTATTGTTTTCATTTAAAGCCTGTGGATTCACAGTCAGAAACAAAAAGTAAACCAATATATCATGAGAGATGTACCCAGAGAATGATTACTTCCCCGATTCTGAAAATTGAGGGCCTGCCACATGAATCCAAGGGGTTACCGATGTCAGCAAACTCACCTCTCAGCCCCCTCAGACAGCACGGAGAAAGTAAGTTAGGGACCCACATTGCCGCTGCTGCCAGGTTGCCCTTCTGGAGGCGGGGAGGGAGTTTAGGTAGGAGCTAAGGAGCAAACGTGAGACTTTGCTACCAGGTGGATGGGCATTTTGAAGATACTGGCTCTAAAAATCAAAATCCTTGTTTCGGGTGACGAACGGTTCATAAAACTGGGTATCAAACATCTGCCCGGGCTACTGATCTGTTAAGCTAACATGGGAAAATGTATTATTTTCTGTAGCCACACACACACAAAAAAAGTGCTAGAAAGTAAGTGCTTTTACTAATCTGGATTTAAACCTGAACTCCTCTATCAATTGGCATAAAAGTACCTTAATTCTTCTTCTATGTCATGTCACTCTGAGATGCCAAAAATGAATATGCCACTAACTTGGTGAGCCCGAACTTGCCATTTTCTGCTCACTTTGAAAAGGCAGGCCACATCAGGAGCAACAGATAGCTTTCCATCTATTGGTAATGCTCCTGCTAAAATATTATTCCCATTTTGAAAATGTGATGCATTTGGCTGTATTCTAGGAAACACATACTAAAACGTGCCTCTAATGATAAGCGCATATGCAGACAGAAACCTGTGAAATAAACCCATCGTTTGTTTTGTTTTTTTTTTATCACTGGCCTGTGAAAGACTGCTCAGGCTGGAGAATACCCAACCATTAATTATTGCAGATACCTCTGTTTCAGTAAGTGACAGAGCTGCTGATCCCTTCCCCACTCCTCCACCGGCGTCCTGCTGTAGGGAGGTAAATGTTGTTGTCAACCTTTCTACAGCCTTCAGGTTCTACAGTGGTGTATGGCTTAATTATATAGGACAGTTGGAGAGAGTGAATTACTGTTCAATAGTACAAGATTTCAAACCTGTGAAGTCACATACTTCAAGATTTAATTTGCATTTTCAGAGCTCTGTAAGCTGACTTGAATTACGGCTATGAATGTATCTTGTGTGAGCATCTATATTTTATATATTAGAACAGGAGTCCTTCGCCAACCTAAATGTAAAACTTCAACCTGGAGTGAATTTAAGTGATTCTTGAGAGAGTCTCTACAAGCTACAAAACTATCAATGGAAAAGCTGCAAGCCTTTTTTTAGACTCTGCTCAGATATTTTGTCTGTTGATAGGTAATTGCGGAAACTCAAATAAGTTAACATAGAAAGATTTAAGCATTAAAAAGAAAATGTGGTTATCAACTAGTCTTAATTGGTACAATTAGTGAGCTCAGTGGAGCTCTCTACGTTTTCACACTGTGAAAATTTTGCCATTTGGTGGTTGATCTGTGTTTTCCTGGGGTTTTCTCATTTTCATCCCCCTCCTCCTGCAGAAAACATAGATTGCTTCCCCTCCCCCGCCCCTAGCCTATTGCTTATTAAAAGCAACATGAAAAATGAGTAGCATAAGGGTCAAATTATTCTGAGTAATCAAGAAAGCTAATTATGAATTTTAATATTTACTTTTAAGAGCCATTGGAATAAAAATGCCTGGAGAAAAAAATGGATTTTCCTTCATTTGACATCCTTAGATCTGGATACCTTTTTTAAAAGAGAAGATATTGCTCAAGCAAAAGCTAGTTTTAATGTAGACACTTCTAGATTAGATTTTAACACCTAATCTAGTAGAGTTCATACAAGATGTTTCTAACAACTCCTCTTAACTAGTGAACTTAAATATCAGAGGTAACATTTTGTGCTTTGATATGTGAAGGGAACCACCAGATTGCACTTTTGGAGGAGGATTAATGCTGTTTCCTGTTCTAGCTAAAACAGTTGTCAGAAAGGTGGAGCCGTCTGCTGTGGTCAATGAAAACTTGTAAGAACCAATTATCTGAACTCAAGATTCAGCAATACTTAGGAAAAAGTATTGTGTGAGATGACTTTGGCTAATGCAGGAGCCTTTCCTGGGCTCGGGAACTAGAGGCATCATAGCAAACTCTGAAATATGTTTTGCAGTTCAGAAAGGATGATTTAACTGTGTTGCCTAGTTGAAACATTTTACTATCCCTGGGCCTTATCTGGCAAATACATTTTTATTACTGTTATGCGACCCTGTTCATCAGTGAGTATTTGACAGCTCAGAAGGGGTGATGGGCATTTTTAAGATATTTTGTGTTTGTCCCTGTAGAACGAGATGCAAAATCTCCTGTGTGTCATGCGGACACTGCTGTATGTCATGTTGTCACTACACTATTTCATGTGCCATTGATCTCTTTGAGAGCGGGCAGAGGAGATGCAGCGCTGAAATTCCCTGCGTCCTTCAGTCCAAGTCAGTGCTGTTACAGCTACGTGAAGAGCGTGGACTTGGGGAGCCGGTTTAGAGCTACAGGATGTGGAAATGATTTAAAGCTCTTTTTGTGCAGACACACAGTTGCCCTGCACACTTCTATCCAGCAATGCCGTCAGGCTCAGGATGATTATGCTTCTTTTCAACACTGAATACTGTCTGCTACTGAAAGAACTGTATTAAGGAAATTCTTGGTTTATCACACGCTTTGATGATAACATCTATGGTTAGGGCTGACATGGTCCTCTATTGACTGGTAGACTAGAGTAATTTCTGAACTTATCAGGAAAGTGTGAAATATAGCCAAGCCATCTAAATGCATATTCAGTGAGGGCTACACAAATGTTCCTGCTCCTATATGATAGGCTGAAGCAGCCTAAGGAAGGAGCTGAGTGTACTTTGGCAGAAGGGACGTAGCAAGTGCATAGATCCTTCTTCCTTCTGATACCGTTCCCTGTAGCAGAGAATTGTCTCAGGTGTAATGCAGGTCCCCACCTACGAAGCAGCTTGCAACTGGCAAGCATTTACCTAGTTCTTCCCCACCCTACGCGTTTCAGCTGCAGACATAAAGTGCCTCCCAAAACCAAGCTTCCCCTGCTTTGGTCTCTAATGCAAACCTGATTTCTGTAAAGCAAATAAAAACTTATACGCTTTGCTGTTGCTAACTATTCATTGTGGAAAATTTCCAAGGCTCTGAAAAGAAGGTATTAGAATAAATAGGTTAAGAATTAGTTTTATAGTGTAGGCTACACAAAATCTGTTTCATCACAGAAGAAAATAAACCAGGAGTCTGCTCAGAAGATAAAGGGCTGGGTTTCCTTTGTGATATGTCAGTGTACAGTAACTATTACTAACGTGGACTGTAGTTACAACCCTGTGCTGTTCATGGAAATGAGGGTAAAGCTCAGCAGAAAGATGACAAGACTGGTAACAGACCCTTCCCCTTTTCTCATAACCATCTTTGGATTGCTGATGCTGAGGGGTTTTATTATTGTTAATGCTTCTGCAAACACACGTGCTTCTGATAACACACATCAGCAATGTATAGGTACGTTGCTCACAGGAAGAAGCAAGAATGGCTGTAGACTTGCGTCTTCTATGTCCAACCTCCTCCCACGCGCAGGGCTTCCTTGCAGCCTCCCGGCACCCCGACGCTGGCAGTCTGTCTGCAAATGTCTGTGTCTGTTTTAAGCTGCCTCATCTTGCTGGAGGCGGTCGGCCTCTGGCTATGCTTGGGGTCATGCTTGAGGCAGCGCTGTTGTGCAGTCTCCAAGTTTGGTCTCTGGGAGAGCCCCGGGGAAGCCTGATGTGATGACGAAGATGCAACTTTCAATTTTTTTTCCCCCTCCTTGGAGAGTGCTGGGAGTCAGCTTGCTCTGGGAAGTCCAGGAATGACTGATATTGCTAAGGAAGAGACTTTTGCTCAAAACGTGAGGGCTTCTAGGCTAACCGTGATGCTCCCAGGCTGCTCTTTGGTAAGTTCAGAGTCGGGCAGCTCACGACAGCTTGCACTCTTGTGGATCAGTACTTTATCTAGGGCTCTGCATCTGATGCCATAGTCGTTCGCTTTGGTTTTCCCTGCCAAATTGCCTCGCCGAGGTCTCATAGCAGAGATGAAGTGGGCATATCTGGATTTATCTATTATGGGCTTGTTAACAGGCACAGGGACTTCCAGACCCTCTATGTATCCTGATGGCTTCTTTTGGTAGATACAAATGAAACTGCTTGGTAGTTGTCAATAGGAAAAAAAGTACTGGGGAAAAAACAAGCTAGACTCAATTGCTTATTTTCCAACTCCTGGTAAAACTTTCAAAGCTTTTTGTACCATTACTTCAACTTGTTCAGTCTGTATGGTGGGATATTTCCAACCCATTAGCATGTGGGACTACCTGAGTTAGTAACACGATGATCTGATCCTCGGCTGACTTTCTTTTATGCTGTTTTCTACCCATGTAGAAGATCAAGAAGAGTAAAATCATAGGAATTTTGCTTTTTACTGCTACTTTAATCCAATCAACGCAAAATTGCCAGTTACAGTACTATTTTAAACATATATTGCCTCTTTTTTAATTAAAAACACAAAAAGCTTTGCCAAGATGAGGCAGTATCTTTGCTCGATTTGAAACGGCGGTACACTGAGTGCGTGAAGGCTGCTGCCAGTCCTGGTGGAGGATCCACGTGCAGAGCCCAGAGCTCCCGAGCCTTGTTTGTGTTCGTAACCACAAATCACCCTGCAGCCTTCTGCACTGATCAGCTCAATTTCGTAAATATAAAATGGAGTGTAAACGGGTTAAATGAAATACAGATCTGTCTCCTTACGTGCTTGAAATAACAATAGAAGTGGTTGACTGCATTTTCTGCGGATACACTTGCTCTTATTTATGTACGTTCTCGTATTGACTTGGCTATCTTTGGCAATTGATGCTCTGTTTCGCTGAAAAGATGAAATACAAAAATGCCCTGTCAAGTGTCATCTGATTTACAATGGGATAGTTCATGAATGAAGACAAGCCGTGGGCTTTATGAAAAGCACAGTATTGAATTCCATGGATAAGCATTCATTTGTTTTGTGAGTTCTATATCTAAATCATAAATAAGGCATAACAATTTAAGTCTCCCTTCTGAATTAATCTGATATGGCTCTGAAACAGTACTGATCGTTACGATCTTTTTTTTTTTTTCCCCAGTGCTTACATGGACACTGGCTGTATTGCCATTTGTGCTGTGCAATTATCTAGCGGCATTAATGGCTGCACTCTTAAAATAGTTTACCATGAATTCACACATACTGTGAATTGCTTAGGTGGTAAACCCATATGCAACTACAAGAAAGATCTGTTGCTGTTTATGAGTGCTTAAATACACACAGCTATTGACAGTGTATTTTAACGCACATATTACTATTGATGTTTATTCTATTCCATTGTAATTATGTTCCACAATTAATTTTAATTATTACTAACCTTGCATTAGCTTTCTGCATACCACAGACACTTATAATAAATACATACAGGTGGGTAGTTTTCTGAAAAAAAATTTAAGAATTGAGCTTTCAGCATAGTAAGTGACTTGAAAGGAATAATGAAAACACTTTTTGGGTATTAATCTACAGTGATGTATGCAGCACTTGACCATTTAACACACATGCAGCTGAAAAGGAGACACCTGGCACATGGTGTCTCCAATACTCTGCTCGTATTATAGTAAATGTTGTTCTTTCATAAGCCAGTATCTGCAAGATTTGTTTTAATGTGGACAAAGCAGTACATAGAAGCAGAAGCAGCTATTTAAGATTATTTAAGGTTAGCTGAGCAACAAAGTTCACTTGAAAAGGTAGGACTTTAAGCGCTAAAGGAAATACGGCTGGTACTTGGCCTTTGTTAATGATGCGATTGTTTTAAGTGCAGGGGCCAACACTAAAGAAGCAGCAAATTGAAAAAGAAGATGGAAAACAAAAGGCAAGGTTAAATGTGCGGCTTCAGTATTTGTAAGTCAGAATACAAAGCAGCTCCTGCTTTGCCCAGGAATGGGAGGGGATACCAGGGCTATGTTTTTCCTGCAGTTATTCCTGCTCCTCCCAGGCAGGCACAAAGGATGCTTCAGTGGGTTGGGCTGAAGGGGAGTTGTTATGGGTGGAAATTGTGCAGACTCTAAAACCATCATCACCTCCCACAACTTGCAGCAGAAGCCAAGGACAGGTTTGGCTCTGAGAACCTCAAACACCAGGGAAAACTGAAGGAAAGCATGTCATCTCTCTTGCTCCTTCTAAGTATCAGCTGACTCAGCCCAACTGGTGCTGTATTGGAGGCACTAAGACATAATACCTCAGCTATTTAAGTTATTCTTGTGTAGACTGAGGAAGCCCATGTATAATGTAATCATGCTGCTGATTTAAAAAAGGAAAAGATGAAACACCATTCTGAGATTCTTCTTGCATCTGCCTGAGTACTCTTCAAAAAAAAAATTGCAGTATCTTTCTTCTTAATTTCTTCATGCTTCTTAATTTGCATGTCAAATAAAACCTCAGCGACTAATTTTGATGACACTGCAAGTGTTTAGCTCTGTAGACAATGACTGTAAATTGTCATACATTATCAGATAACCATTGACAAACTACCTAACCATGTGCTTCATAGTCTAATGTGTAACGATTTTCTCATGAAATTAAGAAAATTCAAGATCCCTACGAAACCGTGTCTTTTGTTTGGGAATGCGTTATGTGCAATGCTGGAAAACTAGAGTCAGATCAGGGAATCTGACTGAGGTTCTTTCTCCCTCTGCCCCTAAGGCCTATTTATCCTTGAGACATCAGCGGTATGCCACAGATCATTTGAACCAAAAGTGCTCCATATCTTTATGGATATGGAACTACCACTGGGCTTTCAGTATAACTGGACTTTCAAGATTATCTTTCTGAACCAGTCTAAAATTATGCTGGTGTTGCAGAGATGTCCGACTTGATCTTAGCACTATTTTTCCTTCCCCCGCCCTGTGAATAGAATGTAAGTATCTGTGAACAGCCATTTGTTATGTTTCAGCATGAATTTGAGGCAGAAAGAGCAGAGTATGTGCACGTGTATTTTGCCTGGCAGGGGGTATATCTTTCTCTAAGCTATGGGGAATGTAGATATTGCATTTTCATATTAAGCACAATGGTAGGCATCATGCTTTAGAGCTTAGTTTCCAGTCAGCTCTCCTACTTAGTGAGGTGAAGTGATCCATGCTAAAGAGATTTTTCAGCAATATCTTAGCAAATGTCAAAGAAACCACCTCTTTATTGTTGACAATTATTTTCCCCAGTGGAATGACATCCTGTTTTTATATGACAAAACAACAGGAAGGTGCAAAGTTGGCCTTGTCAACTATGATAGAAGATTTGATTGAATGCTCAGTGGCAAAGAATAATTAAGTACATAGGCTTTCTTTTCCCAGGATATTTTTGGTTTGTATCATAGAACATAATTTCCCTTTTCTCTATATTATGGTTAGCAGACAGAAGGAAACATCTCAGATGTGCAATGTTATTACTAGCTGTTACTTATAAACATGGGTTTGCATTAGTTCTGATGGGCTGACATAGTACTTGTTAGAAATGTTTTCTTTCTCCTAAAAAAGACACATTGTTCAGAAAGGATTTTTTTTTTTCATAAATGGGATTCAAATGTATGTGTTGTATCACTTAAGAAGAAATGAGGAGATGCTATGGAAAGGTCATGTACCTCATTTAAAAGGTAAGCTTGAACTGTTTCTTAAAGCCCCCTCCTTAGGGTTTGGTAACATAAAAACTACCGGAGCGAGAGCTTTTTCCACTGGCCTGTTCCCAGGGTTTCCTGAAGGGCCTCCTTGTCTTTGCTCCTCACTCCTCTGATTGTGGGGTCACTTCCCCATTGCTCTGCGGCTGGAGGGCTCATGGAGAGCCCATTGCGTGGGGCAGGGGTGTTCCTCAGGCATTCGGCTCCGGTACGCAACGGGCCTTACTGTCTTTATTCCTCAGCTGCAGAGGGGCCAGGGAACAACTGAAAAATGCTGTAAAAGGTTTGCCAGCACACTGCTGTCATCACGTTACTACAAACACTGAGCTTTGTGCTGCATGTGCACCTCTTCTCCCCACGGATATAAAATTATTTGGGTGCTAGTTACTTGCTGGTTGACTAGTTAGAGAGCATTGCTTAACAGCTTTTACCCATGGATGTTAGATTTTGCCATTTGTTCAGATGCGAATACGCTGAAAATGCTGCAGAGGGCCAACATGAAATTTTGGGGAACTCTGTTTTGAGGGTTTGCCCCAGGTGCTGGCTTCAACCCTCACCCTAGGGTGAAGGAATCATAGAATCATAGAATTATTAAGGTTGGAAAAGACCTCTAAGATCATCAAGTCCCAACCATCAAAGAAGAAGAAGGACAGAGAGAAACTGTGCTCAGACCCTCCAATATGAGGGTGGGGCTTGGAGAAGGTGGCAAGCACTGAGAGCACAGCCAGGGCAAAGGAGCTCTCCAGCCCCATGGGCTGACCGGGACCCTCCTCTCCTCCCCACCCAAGCACCCGTCTTGCACCCAGCCTGGCCTCTCCCGCAGGGAGAGGAGGTGCCTGGGTCAAAGAGATGGTGTTCGGTTTCCCAGGAGGTGGACAAACTCGAATATCTGGTTTTGCCATGGTTCACACGGTCTGTTCACTAAAGAGATCAAAGCATATTTATTTCTGGCACAAGACTGATACAGATTCCTGCGGCTGTATGTCAGCAGAGCACGGATGAGCTCTCTGACCATCGCATTCACCCCTAGCCACACCAAAACTTCAACACCCCTCACCATCCCTTTTGGGAAAACAGTCTTTTAGCTACCAGACCAATTTTCCCTATTAATTAGTTTGTAATGATCAGACACATCGAATTCTCTTGAATATTTGTTATTTTTGATAGTTGCGTTACGGATTAAATCATCTCAGATTTTCAGGCGTCAAGGTGGAATAGTTGTGAAACAAGATGATCAACTGACTCATCTAAAGTTATGCCATAAAGCATGGTTTGATTCAGCTTAGAGTTTAAGCTATGTCTAGCTGTAGCTATAACTGACTGATGAATCACTACCCCTTGCTCACTGACCACTTCAGTGTTGCTTGGGCTCTGTGACTGGGGGCGGGGAAGTTTATGTGAAAGTTAGAAACTTCCTATCCCTTGGTCCTAACTCATTGTAATTAATTAACTGCATAACTACCATTCTAATGTTCAAATGGTTTTATTTGTTCTTTTTTTCTTACTTTCCTTACTTTCCCCCACAGCTCTCTGCCACATCATAAGCTCTGTCATGTCTTAGGGTGACTGGTATTGAGTCATACTTTCTTCTACTGTACCTGTAGTTTTTCTACCATAATATCTTCACCCGTATTCTGTCCTTCATTTTCTTTATTCAAATAATAATTCACATACTAATGGGATTTTGTTTGAGTCTGTTTCCAAAACAGTAGCTCTTAGCTGAGGTTTCAGTCTATACTTTCCATTGTAAAGATCTGTTTAGATTTGTAAGATTTTTTTTTTTTTTTTTTTAATAGCTGATTGGTAATCAGCAAGCAGTGTGCTTCATAAAATCCCTTGTGAAAAACTGAGTAGGGCTTCTCTACTATTTGCAGTAGTACACCAGAGGTAAAAGCAACGTTAGAACTCTGATGCCAGAGCCACTGATTCTGGTCTCTCCTTTGCCTGATGACTTAATCCGGCTATCCCACTTTTACAGGGGCTGATTTGACATCTTGGAGGGTCCGCAGACAAATGCCTATCATGGTAAAGGTGTTCCTCTGCAGCACTTGCAGAGGAGCCAGGGTGCTCAGCAGGTCAGGGCCACCTTCTTGGGGTTTCCCCATGTGTGTCAACACTCAATGCGTATTTAGCATTCAGGCCTAAATTGGGCATCCAGGCTTCTTTGGAAAAAAGTAAAAAAAAAAATGTCTGAGGAAGGGATCCTCTGAAACCAGAAAAGCCCATATTGCTTGGAACAGCTAGGAAGTGAACATTAGAAGAAAGAACAGGAGTTTACATATGTGCCACCCACCCCTTCTTTTGGGACCCAAAGTGTGACCCTTTTCCAGGAGTTTATTCCAAAATGTGACATTAGTCGGATGCGTCTTTGAAGCTGGCCCTGCTTTGGGCAGGGCTTAGACCAGATGACCTTCTGAGATCCCTTCTGATCTAAATTATTCCTGCCCAGTGGAGACTGGGTGGAGGGACATAGCAGACCATTGCCCGGTTTCCAATGACTTGTGATTAAAACAGCCGCATGTGAGAGGCCCAAGTTCACGTTCCTGTCCTGCCTGTTTGACAAAAACATGAATCCCTATGATTTACTCCTCAGCGGGACTGTCCTGACAAACAGGCTAGTAGATACTCTGGAGGGCTGAGGTCTCCCTCAGTTTCTTCCTCTGGAGGTGTTTACCTGAATGTACCTTGAGAAAGAGACAGCTGGATGCTGGCTCCATAGGTTACTGCACTTGCCTGCAGACTTAAAAGACTGGGCTAACAAATGTGGAGTTATTTACGCAGTGTAGACTGGGAAGAATAGAAAATAGCTTCCAGGTTACTGCGTTTATCTGAACACCAGAGAGCCGGGTTGAGCGGGGATCTGAATGTGACTCTCTGAGCCCCTGGCTCAACCCCCTCACTGCACTAGGAGATGCTTTGGCACTTGCCATGCCTTCAAACAGCTTTCTAGCTCTTTGGGCAGCACCCCTATATATGCAGTTAAATGCATACCAATGTCAAAACCGTATTCACAAGCAGGCCACGGTAGCGGCCAGCCCAGTACTGCGGGACAGCAGCAGTCCCTGAATGAAGCTGAAAGGTGCCCTTGCTTTTCCCTGCAGATCTGGCCCTCGGCACGACCACAGTGAGGCCCTGGCAGCCTTCTGCCCGTTTTTCTCTCAAGAAAATGTTACTCTACAATCAGTGTCAGGAGGCTTTCTTCTATAAATACTGCAATAATGGGCACAAATGAGTTTTCCAACCAGTGCTGAACATTATCTCTCCTTTAAGTGCTGAGTAAATACTAGAATCTTGATGAAGTTTCTAGAAATTTACCCTGTGGTAGGTCAGAGCATATTCCCACAATATAAGTAAGATCCAGATAATTTTATGTAAAACTCTGAACGCATGCACGCATAAAATTCTATTGATGTGATGGGCTTTCTATTGCAAAGGAAAATGACTTTTTTTTTTTTTTTTGCCTCTGGCTTGTAGAGGTAAAACATTTCGGTGTGCATTTCAAATTATGCACTTTAATCGTAAATCAATGGACTAGTTTATATACAACACGCAGAAATAGTATTTTTAGGCATTTTATTAGAATAAAAGGAACTGTTCTGCAAAAACAGCTTCAGCCCTCACCCCAACTTCCGTGCGTAGTTAGATTGATGTAAGTGGAATTGAAATAAGTGAGTCTGGATCAAGTCCAAGGAACAAATAGATTGCAGCGAACCTAACGTTGAAGTCAAAGGTAATTTTTCAATTGATTTTGGTAGATACAGGATGTTGGAGCCAAGAAGGATGCTGCAAAACCTGACATTATGTCTATTATTAGCTCTGCGTCGAGGATATACCTGCTTCAGATTTCCCCACCTCTGTGCTAGCCCTCAAGTCCTGATTCCTTTAAAGTGTTTTTACCCAATGTCTCGCTGAGGGTTTCTGAAGCCGCGCAGGGGCGTGGGGAAGGTGCAGGCAGCAGGCTGGGAGGAAGCTTTCTTGCAGGGGAAATGATTGAGCCCAGGCTTTAAGGGTTGAAACTCTAACACAGCATCCTCCTAGGCGGCCAGTCATGAAACTCAAGGCTTTATAGCCAAACCTATTCTAAGAATACGGTGCTAAATCCCTGATCAGTCTTCTGATAAAACAACCTAGGTATTCCTGCACTAGAGGACATTGGTGGAGTTATTTTCCTCGGTGTGAAGAGAACCTGCATGGTCCTTTTAGATAATTGGGTTGCTGGTTTTTTTTCGCACTAATTAAACAGAAAACATTTTGAAGTGAAGTCAGTCACTCTCCACTGGCAAACTGCCATACTGAATGGTGCAGGGGCAGATGCATTCACAGCTCTCTTCACTGGCTATAGCGTACAGCGAGGGACAGAAAAAATGGACTGTTCAGTCGAGATGTAAGTAATAGCAATATTAGACCAATAAAGTCAACAGTGTGATTTTTATGTACAGCTGTAATTATTTTCCACTAAAGAGGGTGCAGGAGAAGTATAAAGCACAGCGATTCCCATTGCCGGCAGCCTGCGCAGCAGAACGCCTGCCTCCTCCTCTCTGCCTCTCGCATACACACATCAAACAATTGCATTAGCACTTCTGCTGCCTTTCTTCTCCCACCCTCTTTTTTCACACTATTTAAAAGCTAAAGCAGAGTGGTGTTGATGGTTGAGCATAACCGCGAGTTTTGTTTGAACAAAGCATATACTATCAACGATAATTCAGAAATTTCTGCATGCATTTTGAAGGCAAGTTTAAGTAATTTTTAAAGACACATTTCTCCATATGCAAATAATAAATCATTTGTGTTGTTTAGTGCTTCTGAGAGCGTGTCTTTGTGGAAAAGCTAGCTGGTGAAAGTTGGAACAGGATAAAATTCTGCCTCTGCTCACTGGGATGTGCTCTATTTATTTGTAGATTTAGAATACATATAGTTTTAAAAAACATTTTTTATCTTACTACCTTTTTTATTAAAAAGCCATTATTGTAGAAGAACAAATTTTAATATTTCATCTTTATTGCCACCTCTACTACTGTAGGAGCAATTGTTAAGGAATGGCAGTTCAGTAACTCTAGGTGCTTTCTGCAGACAACTGCTTTTTTTGTCGACATGTTTTTAACGGTATTTAGATCAGGCCCCAAATATGTGTAATTACCTTTCTCTTTTTAAAGCTATTAGAGAGTAATCATCCTCCCTCCATAAAATCTGGATCTTATGTTCTGGCTATTAATGCTACAGATGCTTTAAAATACACAGCTCCAAGCCCTGCTCTGTTCCGAACAGCTAAGGCCTAAATTCCATTTTTGGCAAAGATGCAGGGAGAAACTCTTGGAACCCTAAATATAAGCACCATTCTTACATAGGGGATGCGTTTAGTACTGTGGTTACAGATAATTCACCCACTGATACGACTCCAATGCTGCTCCCATTAAAATTACTGGGACCTTTGCCATCAAGTTCAGCAGATACAAGTTTGTGTTCTTCACTTAAGTATTAGCAAAATGTATGTATATTTGCTCATGAGCTTCCACAGCAAGCTTTCTCTTTCACTGAGTCAGTATATCTTCTAAAAGGGCTAAAATTTTGTGGTCTTATATAAGGCGGATGATAGCCATAATTTCTAAACAAAATCTGTGGGCATCAGTTGGTATTTTCAGAGGCCCTACTTTTTACAAAAGAAATGTTTCATATAGACTTAAAAGAAAGTGTGGTCTTAAAGAGCACTTCCACTTAGGATGGAATATTTGAGGAAGTCTCTGGGAGTTAGTATCTAATTTCCAGTATTTTAATAGGATTTAAGTCCCTAGCTCTTATATATTCTCCAGAATCTCTCAGACTTACTTACTCCCCAGAGTTTTCAGTGAAGACTAGAATCCTGCTGGGCTAAAACACGGAATAAGTGACAATTTCTGCCTGAAAGAATCCTATATATAATCACTTCAAACATAGGATCCAGTCAAAGAAAAGAAACCACGTGTTACTGTAACAATATAGAAAAAATACTTTGTCTTGCCCTTTTTTAAAATCATCATTTAATGAATAGCATTATCTAATACATTTTTTTCCTCAAAGATTAATTCAGTATCTTGGAATTAACCAAGGGACATATGATTCCTCAGGTTTCATGGCAGGTATACAAATGTTTATTGAAGAGAGAAGCATTTAGGGACGCAAATACATGCTGCTTGTTGAGGCATAACTTACTGTTGCCCTTGGGAGGGAAAGACACACTGCATTTGTGTGTGTGTGTGTGTTAATGAACACATATTTAATATACCGGCACATTTTACTTGCTACAACACTCAGGTTTTCATTTTTCTTTTTTATTTAATGTCCATTCCAATGGCACTTAATTGTCTATGGTCTAGGCACAGATGAGTTAGAGTAATCTGAAAAGCTCTGAACATTAAAGAGAGCTGGTAACAAATATCTGTGTTTATTTCATAACTACTCTGTACATATATCTCAGAAGGAGCCTGTTTATTATCTGTATATGATTCAAAGATTGTCATGATAAATATTAAGTTATACTCAGGGGAAGAGTAAATAGGGATATAAAAGTCAGGAAATGTTGTGACATGTGAATTATTATCACTATATATTCGTGAAATAAGTTTTGTGTTTTGAACAATTTTTCTTATTGATTTAGTGGTGAAGGGTATGTATTTGGCAATGTTTCAGCAACTGCTGAACTCCGCAAATTTCTGGTACCTTTCTACGTGCATCCTCTATGCTGCTGCGTTTGCTAATGCTTTTGAAACCCACACTGCTGAAAATTTGGCTGGTTAATGCCAGTTATCACATTTATGTGACTATAAATAGTATAAATAATTAAATGACCCAGAATGAAGTTAACAGACCTTTCTGGTGTCATCCTTCAGGTCATTTAAACCCGAGACAGGTCACGTAAACCTAAGACAGTTTAAAGAAACTTCCACAGGAGAAGAGCAGTAGGGAGCTGGTGCCTTTCGCTGAACACCAGACTTGTCCTGTTACCATAGATCCTCTTTTCCAGATGCGTGTTCCCTAGGAAGGGATATGTGCTTCAGGGACCTGAGCCAAAATATGAGCCTGTTCAAATATTCAGCGCATGAGGCAACACTGAGCATTTCTATATTTGGGGAAGTGTGCTGATTTTTTTTTTCATCCTGACTATGATAGAGCTATACATAATGGATGTTTGTGATGTTCATAACAATAATACTGTGTAGTAATAGAGTATGTAATGGAGTAATAAATATCCTTTAGGATGTGAGCCAAAGCCCAATAAATTCATTAAGCAGACTAGATTTCCAGCCACTAGCAGCAGACCTTGCACTTAAATCCGAATCACAACATGAGTTTCAGCGACTGTCCGTCTCTAACAGAGACTGGAATATTTTTGGAAACAGACTTTAAAATGAGATGTTTGAACAAAGAAAACGCCCTCTCTTCCATAAACACTGGGTATGAAGCTAGGCATAATAGACATGAATGTGAAAATGGATGCATCTTAGCATGTCTTTGCATCTCGGCTTGATTGCACATTGTGAGAGCTTATGGCTTGATGCCTTCTCTCCTGGAGCCTTGTGATCACACAAGCCAGTGCAATGGCTGATGAAACGAAGCTGCCCCTGCCGCAATAGCAATCTGAAGTGAAATGCAAGACTTTGGTACCAAATTTGGAAATTTCCATGCAAGTACTATGCTATAAAACCACTATCTCACATTGACGCACATCTGCCTGAGACTGTATTGCACATGGTAGCAAATACAAAGTAAGGGTGGTGGTGTGAAAAAGGCAACAGGGTCAGACTGAGAAAGCTTTCTTCTAACCCCAGCTCAGCAAGGGGCTTCCAGAGTGAGACTGTCAGCTCACTTAGTCCCACACATCCACTCTCCGGCTGCAGCCTCGGACAGGGCACAGGAACATGCTCGCCGAGTATTCAGACGCAACTTATTGTAGTAGCCCACAAACAATCTGTCTCCAGGATTAAAAAATTAAAATTGGTAGTTAAGTCTAAATGCTTTAATTTTTACTTGGGTACATCTTTATTGTTGTATAGGTATTCAAGGTCTGCCACAGGTTTGTTTGTGTGACTACTAAAGATCTAAAAGCTAATGTGCTTTTTCCTGTGCTTGAGGAAATACGGAGCTGATGTTTTATACAAAGACCAAGTCCTTGCCTTCCTGAAAAAGCACTAATGATCATCCATGTACAGCTTTCCAAATTCTTGCCAATGTGACCGCTACATACTGGTTATACAGAGATAACGCATTGAGGGTCCTCAAAAGTTATTGTGTATTTATTCCCAGTATGTTTTTCCAGTAGATTCCTCCTACTGAAGATCTAACTGAAAGGCTGTGTTGGAAGAACATTGGTAACTGAATAAGCTTATACATTTTTCTGGGTATTGCCAAGATGCTGGTTATAGATAATACAAGCCAGTTGAATAATATAAATATGTGACATATTCTTCTAGTTTTGATATTTATTCTTTGACCAATATTTAAAGTCTAACTAGATGGTCTTACTAGCAGATTTTTTTTTTTTAATTTACCAAGCTAAAGAAGTAGAGAAACAAATGTTTTCTCCTCTGTAAGAGTCAGCATAGATTGACGGGCGCACAAAGAATGGGCGTTTCAGGAGAGAAGTTATATCTACAGCAGCAGAAATGAAAGGGAGAATTTGAGAAGGGAGTGCTGGAAAGCTGGCGTTGCTCTACCTGGGGGAACCGAGCAAAACCTGTGATACTGGGTACCTGCAACAGTTGTAACGGACTGCAGGGCCCTTAGTCTATCTGTGCTGGAAGCCTTTTCATTAACTGGTCTTTTCAGTGTTACACTGCATAGTATATGGGTGCACTTTATATGTTTCCATGTATTAATACATACACCTGGACATCCTACATTCCTCTGCATAATCTCAGATGATGTCTACCCTTCTTTTTTTTTGTCTCGTCTGTGGTCTTTTATCTGCAAAGTAGAGAAGTTGCTGCTCACTAAACATACGAGGAAAACTTTCATAATTCCATACTAACTGAACAACTTTGGGTGCTATTTAGGCCTAAGGCAAACCTAATTAATGAGACTTAAATGCAGAATTTGCTTAGCCCCCCAAGTTCAGTGGTACTGTGGAAAGCTCCTGCTGTGATGATGCATTAGAGTCACAGATATGATAAAACAAGGCATACGTTATTCTTTTTTAATCCTCTATTTTCTGGTACAGAATACTGCCCTCAGACTATGTTTTCAATGCTAATATTCAATCTGTTTCAAATAGGAATACAGTTTTCCCTTTCAGCAGGTTTCCTTCATACTCCCATTTTGTACAATGGATTAATAACAAGGCTGAAAAGAATGCTCGTCTACTTCAATTTTGCTGAACATGTAAATGTTATAAAAATAACTTTTAAAAAATCCCCAGACAAACTAAAATATTTCCACGATTTAAGTACAAAGATTACAAAGCTGAACAGACAAATTACAAACAAATAAACTCTGGTAGCCTGGAGAACCAAAATATTTTGCCATGGGGATCCTCCAAGTGAAGGAGCTCAGAAAGAAAAGCAAAACTGACATTATGTAGACTTCCATTGTCCAAATAAAAAGGCATGCAAACACACAAGGCAGCCACTGGATGCCTTTATTAGCTGCTGTTTGTAAAAAATATAATGCCCAAGTCTGGAGTCCTTCAGATTTATGTACCCATGTGGAGCTTCAGGGATTAAAATGGAGAACCAGGAGTTTGCTCAACTATTGCAGGATTGGACCCTCAGCCAGTGTGCACAGATTTTACTGGGAGAATATCCCTCCGAGTTAGGACTGTTAAATTTTCACCATGATAGTTTTGCCAGTGAAACATTGAAATAAATACATTTACGCTTATACAAAACTGCATTCTCCAGTTATGGCATCTGTCTATATGGAAATGTAAACAAACTATACCACTAAGCTCATTTATATGAGTATTAGAGCTCATAAGATTTTTACTATTTTGATTATACCGATAACAGTAAAGCACGAAGCTTGTATATCAGCAGGGCTTAAAATTGGACTAGCTAAAAAAATGTATTCACTAAGCTGGTTTGTTAAAAAGAAATCTTTTCACTGCCCTTCTATGGTACAGTTATACAGGCACTGGCATCACAATTTCCAGCAATGGACGATGACAATATCTGTGTTAACTGTTTGAACGCTTGAAAAAAAAAAACAGCAAAGCCAAAATAGATGAACTGAGCTGTTTTAACAGACTAAACAAGGAGTAAAGCAAGGGCATGGGGATTGATCCTTTTTTAATGCCAAACTGGAGATTTTTCATCAAAGGTGGATTCATGTCCATTATCTCACTACAAAGACAGTCAAATAACCTTTCTTTGTTCAATTTAATAAACTAATCTTTGAGAGTGTAAGGAGCATTTTTATTTTTGAATGAATAGAAATTCTATATTTCTAATTGTAATTGTTCTTTCTGGCCTCAGTAGTGAAGGTGGTTATCTTCCTAAAAAGTGGTGTCATTTGTGCCACTGGCACTGAGGGAGCCTAGTGACAGAGACTACAAATCAATTTGCAGCCTCTTTAAAAGGAGGGGACAAAACCCATGAACATTAATTTAAAAACTGCTTCAGATTACTATTCTTTTATGATTAACTAAAGTGGACTTCAACCTCCTTTGAGATTTTAGTGTCAGCATGATAAAACTCATTGCTTTTAACAACTGACCGGTTTCAGTGACAGTATTTATTCAGTACATCGCCCACACATGGCACTATACAGCAAGTGGAAGGTCACTTGATTAATCCCTGCTCCGAAGGTGTAAGTGGATATGATCGTACACAATACAAAACCAATACATATTGATTAGCCTGACAATGCTCCACTGAACAGATGTTTCTTGAAAGGAGAGTGGAAGTGATTTGGTACAGGAGGCCTACTTTGCCCTCTGCTGTGATGGTGAAGTAAAACAGGACCTGCCCAGAGTGCTTCATGGTTACTGTGGAGTAGCAATGCCCCCAATGCCAACGTGGCTCAAATAATATTCTTAGAGAAAAATCTTTAGTGAAGTCCATGCAGCCATACATCCCCTGGACCTCCCAAGATGCCCTGGAGTATCCCAGTGCCGAGGTGAGGTTACTCTCCCAGCCTGTGGTCATGGGTCGCTGCTTGGCATACTTAGCCGTCCTCCTAGAACCGGTTCCTTTGAGGCTCATAAAATGCTCCTACAAACCAGAGATGAATGTGTTTTACCCCAAAAGGACCTTTTATAGCTATGGCCAGCCCCAAACTCCATGCAGTTAGGGTCACTCATGCAGACAACCACTAAGTGTCTGGTCTGTTGAATAAGGCAGACTAGCACTTACTTCTCTGCGCTTAAGACTTGGCTCAGGAATAGAGATGCCTCTTTGGCCAAGGGCTGAGGCCTTGAAGGGATGCATGCTCAACCCTGATGGATGCGGCTGTTGAAACCGATTTGCTGTCACATGCCTCAGCTCCCCTGTGCCTACCCTGGCATGGATTGACACTGACATGTGGGGAAAAAAAAGTGATGAAAGTGTGAAAAAACCACACCTCTCTCATTTATTAGGAAGCAGGCAGCATCAAGCATGGGGGATAATGTGAAATCATTGGTCAGGCAACAAGGAATGAACACAAACTGAGGGGGAATGGAAAAAGCAGACAGACGATGCAAGGGAATCAGACATGTCAGTTGTAGTGACTTCCAGGACACTTATTTCTCAGTCAACGAGACTGTCTTGTTCCTGGTGAATCCGCACATCTCTGAATCTGGAATTTCTTCCTAAGGCTTTGTTGTGCTAGCAAAACCTAATGAAGACTTTGGGGAAATACCCTGTCATACAGAAAGCCTGTATTCATGGGGCTGTACCAGTAGGAAACTGGTGGGAGAAGAGAATCAGGTTACATGTGCTTGGGCAGGTCCAGGGTGTGGTGGCAGTAAGTGTTCCTCCTCCTGTAGCTCCCATAGCTATTTTCTGGGGTCTCAGATAGCAAACCTACTTCAAGAGGTATTGCTCGATGCTTAGGCTTATTACAATGTTTGGGGCTTTTTTCCTTCCCAAATCACTAGAATGTAAGTTAGTGTTGGAAAAGCTGCCATTATTCTGTACAACCTCTAGCTGCTGGCTGTTGTTCGTCTGCCTGTGTCACTGGGCTGATCAAAGCCTCGCCAGCTTCACTGGAAGCATCACTTGCGAGTGTGTCTGGAAGTGCCGCTTAATCACAGGGGCTCACCTTTCAGGGCAATGTCAGGCAGCAGAGCTTATAGAAATGTGCCGGAGAGTCGGAGTGAACCATTAGGAGCCCCAGGGAATCTTCTGCTGAATACAAGGAAGAAGGAGGAGGGCGAGAGACGGAGTTCAAAAATCATGCAAGACTCTTAGGAGAACCCTGATTCAGCAAAACACGGATTCCTCTGCCTCTAACTTCAAGGCTGTCTGAGCTTAATAAAGTGGCAAAGCAGACCCATAATCTTAGTTATGCCAAATACCCTAGTCTTCATTGAGACGACTCATGCGCATAGAGTTGAGTACATGCTTAAATGCTTTGCTGGGTTGTGAACTAAGCTCTCAGTAAAACCATCTAGTTACTGCACACCCTTGTTTGAAATTCCCAAATTGTAAAGGTAGGTACTCCCAATAATGGACATCTACTCTTGTGGTGGTGTCACATGAGATTTTTTGCCTTTTAAATGTGGATGACAGGTTACTAAAAATGTTTCTCTCCATGTAGCATCGTTGTGGTACTACTGTGTGCTGTGTACGCCAAACCTTCCTCTGTGACTGCAGAATATTTTACCTGTTTTAGGTTTATTATCTGGCCCAAGAAGAAACAGAAACACCTTTAGGTTTGGTCATTATGTTTCATAGAACAGAGCCATGAGCATGTTGGACTGATTGACACAGATATATTTAAATATAATTAGGTATGGTGAACTCACTTGTTTGAAAGATTAGCTTTTGTAAAGACGTATTTATAAGCATTCAGTTTCCTGACACTTTCATACCAAACGTGACACACAACTGCTTCTGCACTCTCATACAATCCTTATTCAGACATTCAGCAGAACCTCACTGTTGCTGTGAAGTCGTAGCTGTATTTTGTGGAAATGTGTTTTACTCAAAATTCTTCGAAACTCTCATTGACTCCATTCTGACCTGCATTTCTCTGTATAAGCCCAATAGTTAAAATTTCTTTGGGTTCTTCAGTTTCAGGCTAAGCAGTGATGTTACAGAATGAAGAACCTTGTTCCTGTGGAGACTTAAGTCTGCTAAGTCAACATGTTTCTTCAGTGCACTGAATTATGCGTGTTATTTTTTGCATTATGAGGGGACAGGGCACATATCTGCAGTCTGTCACTAGTGAATCGTCACTCCTTTTACTCAAATGATGTCCTTACTGAGGCAAGTTAGTTCACTTTGGTATGTGATGCAGGAAGGATCCTGTGTAAATTGGCAAGAAAAAACAGTATGAAAAGTCAGTCATATCCCTTAAGTATTAGTTGCAGAGAACATGGTTATTCCTGTTTCAGATTTTCTTCCTGAATTGAACGAGGAACTTAATTTATTACATTTAAATGCATGTAATTGATCTCTGCCCTGACCCAGTATTCCAGCAGAATCGTTCCCGCTCTTACGCTGGTGCAGACGAGACCTGCCTTTGGCGTGGAGACTACTTCTCAAACGCCGTTTCCTTGTTCCCTTCCTAGGATCGGCAATGCGCCGGGATGGCGACGGAGCAACTGGAAAATAATTACAAAACACGTAAAGGAGGATGAGGAAGCGAAATCAGACGGCTCCACCGCCCTACGGGAAAGGGAAGAAAATAAACACAAACGCCTGAGCAGATGGTGAGCGCCAACACACCGGAGCGGAGCTGAAGTCCTCCCGCGGAGGCTCGACTTCCCCCTCCCTCGCGTGTTTGCCGCCCGCCCGAGGAGGCCGGGGACGCTGCT
>NW_009204888.1:0-897 GCF_000690835.1 Fulmarus glacialis
GAAGCATGAGATTCAGCTGGAATTTTTAACATGTCTCTACCTTTTATTGATGCTAACAATGTAATCAAAATGTGCTCCTGCAATGCAGAGCCAAGAAGTTTTCTTTCTAGGAACAAAGTTAGTATTTGGAACACTTAATTTAAGCGCAAAAAGTCCAGATGGATTTTGACAACGGCCTTGATAGCTGTTGCAGTTTGTCATGGTTATTATCTCAAGACAAGAATTTCGTACTAGATCAGTGTGGAGTTTAACGGCACAACAAATGCCAAAACCCATCTTCAGAAAATGACATCCCGAGGTAAATGTAGACATTTTCTTTCAGAAAAATGACTACAGGACAGGAGAGATGAACTTTATCAGCTTGTGTGAAAGAAATCACAAAATTTGCATTAAATTTCTGTTAAATTTATACTGTGGTATCACACTAGTAAAGACATGTTGTTCCCAGGCAATCCATAATGATTAGCAACTCGATGGTAAGAAGCCAGTTTGATTCTTGAGACTTGAAGATCAACACCCTGAATAAGTAAAAGCAGATAAATTTATGTTGTCTGAAAACAGTATGTTCCTTGTTTTACAGCCGCTTGCTTTCATGTGTGCAGAGGACACACTGTCTTTACAAGCCAGTTCAGGTTTTTGCAGACTAACTGGTCCGGGGGCTCAGATGATTGAAGGGCACCTCTGTGTACCTAGAGGGATGGTCGCAGTGCGACCTCCCATCATAGGCTGGGCCAGGGGAACAAGGCTCAGCGTTTCTGCCCAGTTCTTTTGAAGTGGTGACTGAATATTTATTTACAAAGTACTGAGGATCAACACACTCTCTCCTGGTCGTTTAGCTGTTACAGGGCTTGTTTTCTGGTCTCACTGTGGAACATGAAGTATTTGAGGGCTGTATGA
>NW_009204889.1:0-2224 GCF_000690835.1 Fulmarus glacialis
TGTGTCGACCGCAACATTCGGCTTTGTGTTGTCTGCAAACTCGCTGAGGGTGCGCTCGATCCCACTGTCTGTCATTGATCTCCATCTGGACATTGAGCCGTTGACCAATGTTGAACTGGACTACAAGAAATTTAAAAGTTGAACCCAAGAAGGGGTTTAGAGCTTTCCTGCTTTGCCTTCATAGTGGCCTGAGTGCCAAAGGCAATGGTAGGGTTTGGAAGAAGCGATGGCCAAAACAGATGCAGAAGCCTGATGTAGGAATGGTGTGAAATGCAGCTGGAAACAGTGGTCTGATGCACTCTGGAGCTTGCAAGATCAATGAATTTGCAAGGTGCTGGGGTGTTTGTCATCATTTTTTCTCTCCTATTCTTGTGTCCTGCAGGCCACAGCCCCTTTCTTGCACATAGGAGCACTTGTGGCGGTCACGGCCCTGTCGTGGTTAATAGCGGGGCAGTTTGCACGAACGGAGAAAGCCAGTGAGTACCACTCGTGTCCTTGCGTGGTGGTCAGGGGCTGGTGGGTGGCTGTTTGGGGGGGGGAGGGGTGTTGGGTCCTCCTGTTGGCAGGAGGCAGTGCTGGTTCCTTCCCTGGGCTCAGCAGCCTCCAGCTCAGCCACGCTGGGGAGGTGGATGCTCTCCTAGAGTAACCTGACTGAAACTGGAGTGGGTGAATCTGGTCTGGGGATGCATCCAGATCCCACAGCTGCTGCTTTGTGGTCGGAAGCGCACCGGGGTTGGAGGTGAAAGGGCTGTTATCAATGATGCAATGAATAAAACCATCCAGATTTCCATCAATCTGCTTTAGAAAACATAAATGCACCCTCCGCAGCTAACGCGCAGTGTTCTTCTCTGGATTTTATAAGCACTTCTCCCTTCCCCCATCTCCTTGGCTCTTGTTCACCTGCATTTCTAGGTGGATCTGGCTTTTGAAAGCCTTCACGGACTTGTTGCTTGTGATGCAGTAGCACCCAGAGGGCTCAGTAGAGATCTGGTCCCCTGATGGTTAGGTGCTTCCTTAAATGCACGTTGAGAACATGGTCAAAGGTCTAAGGGAGCAGAGTGGTGAAGGACACACTGAACCCAGTTCTTCTTGTTGATGGTCCTGTCCACTGAAAGAAGCTCTTCTGTGCATCTCCCCTGTCCCACCTCGTGGCCAGGTGTCTCCCAAGCCTGAGCTGTTCCTCCAGGTTTTCTTGTGAAATAATTTGATCCTTTTGTGCCCTCAGAAGTGTTTTTCTTCAGGGTGTCCATGGATGTTCTCAGACATTTGTGCCAGCTCCAGAAAAATTATTTTAATTGGTATTTAACCTGCAGCAAAATACAAGCCCTGGAAGGATTTGGCAGCACTTGCGAAAGACTTCCAAGAAGTGGGAGTTAAGAATGAGGAAACGGTGTCTGAAGATGGAAAGATTTTGATATCCAGAGAGACCTTTCAAAGAAAGAATTGCTCTGCCTTAATTTATAAATATGCCAATAAAGCTGTACCTGGTTCTTCTTAAATATGTCCTAGCATGTAATTAGGCTGCCAGTTGAGGGAGGATTTGTGGTTACGCCTAGAGCAGAGACTGCATGTGCTTCTTCTGAATTCCTCATACTTTTTCTCTTGCAGCTGAGTTCCCTGAAAATGGCTTTTTTGTTGTTTTTAAAAAGCCAGGGAGCTGTTTTCCTTCTCTTTTTCTGCTCCTGGGTTGGGGGTTTTTGTTTGTTTTTAAGGAAAAACATTCATCTCTTCTGTACCATTGGATCTTGAAGTTATGTCAGGGTCATTTTACTTGTGAAAGGTATCTTACCTGGAGGAGTTTACAGACTTTTTGGTACAGGTATGTTTGACCTGATGGTGTTAAAAATGGAAGAGAAGAACTGAAATCTCTGTGAGAACCTACAGTCGCTTGTAATGGGAAAATAAGATTTCACTCACTAATAATAATCTTTTGGAAATAAGTGGTGCAGCTGCAGTCATTGCTGCAACAATCTGTTCTTGTAATTTTTGAGGCATGTGACAACGTTCAGCAACTGGCTTTTTTACTGAGCAAATTTACACTTTTTTTTTGTTGTTCCCCCTATGGTACTTTTTTCAAACCTGGAGAATAGAAGTTTTTTGAATAGCTACAGTGTTTTAAAAGGTAGTAGCTTGTTTTCAAAGCTTGCTTCTGAGGTCAGAGAGAAACCGTTGGACTCAAAGCAGCCCTGCAAGGCTTGGGTAGCAAACGGCAGTGTGAGAAACA
>NW_009204889.1:2235-21207 GCF_000690835.1 Fulmarus glacialis
GGCTGGAGTGGTCACTAAGAGCAAGAGGAATGGAGAAGGAAGGCTTGTGTCTAAGTGTCGTCGTTGGTGTTGTAGAAGGTGGGAGATTTTTCTGTCCTGCTTGCCTTGGCTTGGGTGGTCACCAGGAGAGCTTCTTCCATATAGACCATCCAACCTCAAATTGAACAGTATGTACTTTGCTTGTATTTCATGCATGTATTTCATTTCAGGT
Source organism: Fulmarus glacialis (assembly GCF_000690835.1). Taxonomy (NCBI): domain Eukaryota; kingdom Metazoa; phylum Chordata; class Aves; order Procellariiformes; family Procellariidae; genus Fulmarus; species Fulmarus glacialis. The sequence goes on from NW_009204889.1 coordinate 2,447, forward strand.
TTACTAAGAGCAAGAGGAATGGAGAAGGAAGGCTTGTGTCTAAGTGTCGTCGTTGGTGTTGTAGAAGGTGGGAGATTTTTCTGTCCTGCTTGCCTTGGCTTGGGTGGTCACCAGGAGAGCTTCTTCCATATAGACCATCCAACCTCAAATTGAACAGTATGTACTTTGCTTGTATTTCATGCATGTATTTCATTTCAGGTTTTTTGTGCATGGTCTCAGTTCCCACATATACATGGCTGGGTGAGGTCTTCAGCTCCATTTTAACATGGTCTGTGACCCATGCTGGGCCATCATTTCCTTACGGGTGCAGTCCAATGATAAAAATATGTGGAAGCCCATGCATTTCACATGGTGCTTGCCTGTAGTCTGAATCATAGGATCATAGAATAGTTTGGTTTGGAAGGGACCTTTAAAGGTCATTTAGTCCAATCCCCCAGCCAATCTGAACCGTTTACTCCCTAAACTGCAGTACCAGGAAGGAGGGGACCGGATTCTTTGCACAGCCTGAGACTTTGCTGACAATTAGGCTGATTTTCAAAGCCTGGTTGGTGTGTGGTGTTCCTGGAATGAGCAGGAATTGGGTCAGGATAATGTCCTGTGTCCGTCTGGAGGTTTTGATGCTGGTAACGCACAACTCCGGGGCACCATACCTTTATGGTGCATGACACAGCATGAATTCACTTAGCAAGATGCCATTCAGTTCCTTGACTGTTCTGTGGGTGATTGACATCTCTTCCAGAGAGGAGGAAAAAATTAGCTGGCAAAGTTACTTTCTGGCTTGTAGGAACATGTTTGAATGAGGCTATTAGATGCTGGAAACAAAAAGCAGTTTGTTTATGTGTGAAACCAGATCAGCTGTGGTCAGGACCAGAGCTGGGCTGTTCTGTCCTTCCCCTAAAAAAAACTGCCTTCTCCACCTTGCGTCCATGGCAAATATTTATTTTAAAGGGGTTTTTTGGAGGTTCTCCCTTGAGTTCCAAAGCCTTAATGAGTTTGAAAAATAAATAATATTAAAAAAAAAAAAGAAGAAAAAAAAGTCTTTTGCTTTCATATCTGTGGTTTCAAGTGACTCCAAATAGCTCAGGAGTTCAAAGATGCCTGTTGTTCTTTATAAGGAATATGCATCTGTTGGGAACAAGGGGTGTTTCTGTTGCGCTGTCAGCACCTTCGAAAGATTCCCAGATACTTTGGACTCTGTGAGAAGTCACTGGTAGTCGGAGGCGGGTGGCTGAGGCATGGCACGGGAGGCAGGACTGCTCATCTGGCCCCAAGCGCGGCAGCCAGCACCCTCTCTGCGGCATTTGCCTGTCCTGTAATATTGCTGTTTGCAGAGACTCTGGGGAGTGCAGCACCATCACAACCCAAGGGTTTATTTAAATGTGTCTAACTCAATCAGTAAAACATTATTGCAAATTAACTCGGTTCTGGCTGGCACAAATCCTAATGCAGAAGCAGTTAAAGTGGCGTTACCCTGGCTGAAATGGGTGGTGTTGGTGAACCACCAATGTAAACACAAGTGATGTAGACCCAAGTGATAATAAATGCACCAACACGGTGCCATGACTTATTTGTAGGTATGTTTAGCTGGTGATCTGCGTTTGCTGTCAGGCAGGGCAAAATTTGCTTCCCACCCAAAGGCCTGGAAATCAACAGTGTTTTGGGCTACTTTACTTACTATTTACTTTGCTTAACTTCTTGTTTCCCCAATACAAAATAAAGTGAAGACCTCCCTCAGGACCTGATTAGTTCAAAGAGATTTTTTGATTTTTTTAAAATCGAATATGTTTTTCCCTAAACATGGAGCTCTGCTGTTGTACTAGGGGCAACAGCCGAAGACCAGTCTCTTCTCTGGAGGAAGACGAAGGTGTCTTGACTTTGCTCCTGTGGTGTGAGGAGGTGAGGACCAACATTTTCACCAGCTCTTTCTCTCTCTTTCTGTCTCAGCTTCTCAGATGCTGATGTTCACTGCATACCTCGCAGTTGTAGTTGCACTTTACCTCGTCCCCCTCACCATCTCGTCCCCTTGCATAATGGAGAAGAAGGCTCTGGGACCAAAGCCGGCCATTATAGGTCACCGCGGAGCACCGATGGTGAGTAGTCTTATATTATTAGTACTGTGTTGTCTGACTCTTCTGCCTGTGTAAAGGATCGTACTGGATCTGATGGTGTCCAGGCTGCTCTCCAGAGAATATATATGACAAATATAACTGAGGCACCCCTCCTGGCTAGAATTACTGTGGTGGTAAATCAGTACATGAACCCAGAGTCGAGTCGAACGCCCCAGATGTTCTAGATGCCTTACAAATGAAAGGGCAATCCTTGCCTTGCTCAGGGTGGTTTGTGCCGTTGCATTTTTCTGGCTGCTAGTTCTGCTGTTTTTTGCTCTCCAGGCTTGGCCCTTGAGCTGCAGCAGTAGAAGTCTGGGACATTTTCTTTTTTTTTTTTTTGGAGCTTGAGGCTCAGTCTTCGTGTCCTTTGCAGGACCTCACCAGCAGTTCTTAAACTTGGCTCGCAGCAAAATGCCTTGAGTATGTGGCAATCTGCAAAAACAAACAAACAAACAAGCTGTGCTGACCCTACTTGACTGCACGGTACTCTTGCATTGCAGATCATCGTGAGACTGGGTGAGGTGATGAAACATTCCTGTCATCAGCCTCTGGGTAGACCTTGAAATCATGATCATACAGTCCTTTCTTCTCCAAGGTTTCTGGACATGTTCAAGGCTAAAGATGGAGCATGTTGGCTTGGGCACAGCCCTGGGCTTGCATAAAGCTGTCCTGTGGTGGTTGGTCATACTGGTCTGGGTCTCTAGTTTGGGTGCTTCGGTACTTAGGTCTGTTGAATGGTACTTAGGCCTCCATCTCTCTCTGCTGGTTGATTGACTTCAGACAAGATAGCATACTGCAGTGTAGGCACCAGCCTTGCAAATGTTTGTTTTTTTTTTTTAAGGCATCCAATTAACTTTTTTGCTGATATTCAAAGCAGAAAAAATATCTGTATAGGCTGTCAGAACCTATTTGGCAGGCTGGAGCGTGCTTGAGCTCCTCTCCGAGTTTGAGAGTGCGGACTAGGAGTTTGCTGGGTAAGATAAACACCTATCATGACACAGAAGTATTTTATTTTAGTTCTCTCTATTTTTAATGATTTCTTTCTTTAAGCAATCCCTTGAAATGCCAGCTTAATTTGCATCACTTTTAACTATATTGTCTCTGTCAGTGGTGGAATGAAGTTCTGGGCATGATAAATGTTTTTTCCTGTCCCACTGTGTTTGTACCAACCACGAAGGCCAGAAACAGCCAAGGGAGGACCTAGGCTTTTTCCATGGCAGGAGGTCACAAAACCTGTTGGGGGATTTTCTTCCTGTGGAGTTTCCAGGCCTGTGTGCCCCCCATAGCCTTCTAAAGAAACTAAACAGCAGACAAATTCCTTCTATCTTCCAGATAGTTTACATAAACCTTATCTGGAGCAAGACTCCCAGCAGAGACTTGGCCCTTTGCCTTGCTTCATGTTCTTCCTTGGAGCCAGCAAACACTCCTTGCAGTATGGAATAAACCTATCTGGGGAGATGCTGCTTGCACGTTGGGGTGCAGAGGGTTGCAAAGGTTGATCGAGAGCGGCGGTGGAGGACGCTCAGTGCTGCTTGTGGAGCTGTGGCCCAGGTGTTGTGCAGCGGGGTGCATCCCTCCCCTTCACCATTCCCCGACACATAGAGCTGCTTGTCTGTCAGCAGCAGATGGTTTGCTCTGAAGCCCGCAAGAAACAAGATCAGAGACTAGCAAGCCTTGTTCCAACCTCCAAGCAATAGTCTGCACGCCCCATGGTGTGTTAGCAGTAGGTTTATACAACTGCTATAATATATACATATATTGTATATATACAAACAGCCTTTGCTGTATGTGTAGTGAGTCCTCCAACTGTGCCCTTGAACGGCAAAGCTGAGATGGGATAAGAAAGATGAGGACCAGAGAGAGGTGGTCAAAACTTCTTTCTGTACTTCCATCTCTGCCCAGCTTTTCACTATATCAAATGTCACCTTGAGTTTGAAGAGCCCAGTGCAAGTCCTCAGGTTGTACTAAGTCATATCTGCTTGGAAACTAATGATTTGAAAGCTTTGCCAGAAGGCATTTCTGCTAATAGGGTTTTGTTTCACAGGGCTGCTTGCTACGCTTTTGCTTTTGAGCCCAACTGTATGTAGATTTAGTTTGGAGAAATGGCCAAGTGAAGCTGGGGAGGAGGAAATAGCCCAGAGAAGAGTCTGGAGACTGGGCTGTAGGACACAGACATCCTCCCTTGGGCAATATCAAGATCAAAAGTCTGCAGAGCTTGAGAGTTTGGGACCTGAGGTGAAACTAGATCTAGTGGGACTGGAGATGATAAAAAGCAATGCAATATTTGCCTTCAAATCTCCTGAAGCAAGACAAATGTGATTTGCTGTGCAGACAATCGTGCTCTCTGGTAGAGCCTGATAGCTGGTTGCTTCACCCGTCTGGCAGGACTGGGGCCGTAATAATGCGTTTGCGTGTCCAATGCTCTTATACTAGAAAGACACAAATACAACTGAGTGCTCTTCTGGCAAAAGCCAGCAAAGGAGATCCATGGGATGGCTGAAGATGCTTCTTGTCCTGAAATAAAGGATTTGTTGTGGACATGGCATATGGTATATGGGGCAAAAGCTAGTGAAATGGAGAGTTCCCCAGGAAAGCTGTAGATGTAACAAGCGACAGGACGAGAGGAAATGGCCTCAAGTTGCGCCAAGGGAGGATTAGACTGGACATTAGGAAAACCTTCTTTACTGAAAGAGTGGTCAGGCCTTGGAACAGGCTGCCCAGGGAAGGGGTAGAGAGGCCCCATCCCTGGAAGTATTTAAAAGACGTGTAGATGAGGCGCTTAGGGACATGGTTTAGTGGGCATGGTGGGGTTGGGTTGACAGTTGGACTCGATGATCTTCGAGGTCTTTTCCAACCTGAATGATTCTATGATTCTATGTGTGCACTTCCTGAGGGACACAGTACTGAGGGATACTGATCCATCAGTGCATGCAGCCTGCTCCTCAAACATGGGCTACGATCTTCCTTTGTACTCCAGAGCCTGCTTTCCTCTGTGCATGCACACGCCCTGTCTGTCTTCCTTGTGCCTTTAGGATTTTTAAGAGCAGCATTCACAGCACCTGCGTGAGTGCGACTCAACTGCTGTCCTTGTCCTGTGGAGGAAAAAAGTGAGGAACAGAGGCCATATGGCTCATATAATTTGTCTTGAAACGCTGGAGGAGGGAAAAAGTCCTTGCATTTTAAATAGCAAGAGAAAATCAGAAACCATCCTGGCATCTGTACCTAGGTGAAGTGTGGCTTTTTGCAGTACAGGAGAGCTACTGGTTCCACACTGGCTGACCATTTGTGTGTAGTGGTAGTGCTCCTCCAAGCAACATTTCTTTGGTATCATCCTGCTCCCCCACAAGCTTTAATTCACTGCTAGAAAGACTCTTCTGCATGACTCCTTCTACCTTCCCTTGCCTAAATGTCATCCAGTCATGCCCACTTTTTGCTACGCTAAATGTCTGTTGCCATCAGGGTGCTGTCTGAAAACCCTTTCTCTTAGCAGGTGTTTAGTTAATCAATCAGTTTCTTTTCAAAGGCTCTTTTAAAATGAATTATTCAGTCTCCAGATCTGTTTCTGTCCTTCTGGACTCCCATCAGGAAAGCATCAGGGTTGTGGCAGCAACGTGCTGGGAATTGAGGGCTCCAGCCCTCACTTGATGTCTGTTGGTTTGAAAGGATCTTGTCCTGATGGGTACAGGAATCGTCTGACACCCCAAAACATGAGATGGGGTTCTCTGTAAATTTTGAATGTTAATATGTTAAACTTTTCAGATGGTTTTATGAGCAGGTGTCTGTTGTCTTTGGTCTTCCATCTTTTTTATTCTTCTTACAGAAATCTAGTTGCATTTTGTCTTCAATGGCAATAGGCTTGACTGTCTTCTGCCCGTGATGGTAAATATGCCACTTATGCTGAGGATGAGCTAAAACAAGGGTAGAAGGTAAAAGCTGGGACCAAATCTGAGATGGAAGTGAGGAACTTGATCCAGTAGGACACCAACTTCTACTGCCATTTGCACCTTTAAAGTCTTCTCCCAAATGTCTTTCTTCACATGGTGCTTTCAGGCAGGTTGTCTTTGCTTCTGGGATCTGAAGAAGGTGCTGTCCATAATGTTGAATCCTACTTGCTTTTAGGTTGTTAGTCCTAAATATACATTCCTTATAAAAATAATTAGGCTCATCATGATGATCTTTGATCTCAAATTGTAGGTAAATCACCCAAAGGATTAATAATAGCAAAGACTTATTTGAGCAAAAGCTGTATCTGTCTCCTTGGACACCTTCACGAAGCCTGGAAACTCGCCTCCCATTACTGGGACCAAAAAGATACTGGTTGGTCTAGAAACAATCAGGCTAAACCTGTGGAAACCATCCAAGCGTGTCAGAGGCAAGAACAGCTCTTGATTTCAGAGCTGGAGGCTACAAATAGCATCGAAATAAACGTTTTTGGCAAGCCACCCATACAGCTGGTTTTCGGCGTGTCTTAACAGCGCTGAGAAAGACTGTGCCGAAACCGCGGTCCACGTGCCGCGAAGCGTGCGGCGTTCAGGCCGTCGAGCTCCTTCCTGCACGGCAGACGACACCGTGATGCCGTTTTGCAGCGGTGCTGACTCATTGGCTTTGCACAACTCCAGAGTGGAAAAGTACCCGTTGCTGGGACAAAGTACCTTGGTGGGCAGCCAACGTTTAATTTGCCTGTTGGGTTACTGCATGGGAATGTTTTGCCTCGATAGGGAGTGTGTCATGCTGTTCCCAGGAAAATTCCAGCAAATATGGCCTTGCACATGTGGAGTGGGTTTTTTTGTTGTTGTTTTTGGCTTGTTTTGTTTTTTTGTTGTTTTTTTTTTTTAACACCTGAAGGTGAAGCCTCCAATATATGTTGGCGTTCTCACAGAGATGCTGTTTTGTCATCTTGTGGTGCCAACTGTCAATAGAAACAGTAATGAAGACTTCTGGTTGGGATTGTGGCTTATTGGGGAGCTTTCAGCTAATGAAGAAGAACTGGTGATTTCTTTCTGCTGCTTTGGGGTTTTTGTTTTCTTGGTGGTTTTGAGGGCCTTTATTTCATTTTTATCTTGGGTACCAAAACTTTACCACCATCTATTTGGGAGGGCTTTGGTTTTTTTAAAAGCTCTGAAGTGCTTTGGTCTGTACTGCTTGTGCTGCTGAAATCAAGAAGCATTTGGTTTGCTGTACGTGTTATGCACCCCCACCTATTAAAAATATGGCCAGTTAACCTGTCTGCTGGTCCAATCGACAGTAACAAACAATCACAATTAGCATCTTCTGTCAGACCTGGAGAAAGACTTGTGTTCACAGAAATAAATCTACGTAAGGTTAGGTAGTCTTTCATTAAATCAAGCTCCAGCTTTTTTTATGTGCAGTACAACAATAATGAGGTCTTATCTCCTGTATCTAGTTATTAAACCCCTAATGACTCTTTGCTTATGAGTTTATCCTGTCATCCAAGGCAATACCTTTTTTTTTCTCTTTTTGTTTTGCGCTTTTTCACTTCCTTTCAGTCGAGTTGAGCTGTTTCCAGAAATGCTAGATGTGGATGCTCTCTGAAATACCTTGAATTCCTGGGGGTTAAAGACGTTTTATTTTATGTTTTAAACAATATCGTTATTGCCACGTAGTGACCTGGCATGATGGGACCCTAATGCTGAAATCCAACGCTGAAATCCACACTAAGTCCCATACAGGGAACTTCCAAAGGGCATCTTTTTACAGGAAGGAAAATACCATTTTTCAGGTATCGCCCTAATCATGCCTTATGTTTGTAGTCCAATTATTGGCTCACGAGGAGATTGATACTGGAAAGGAGAGATAAGGGAGGGAAAACTAAAAAAAAATTTAAATGCTGCTCATGTTTCCGAAAGGATGAGAAAATATCCGTAAAGCTTGTTGGTGAAGCAGTTTCAAATCCTTCAGTGCAGCTCAGCCCACAGTGCCAGAGGTGTGCAGTGGCTGCAGTTAGTTTGGAACAAATTCAGTTCTTTTGTGCAAGCTGCTTCGTTAGCCTCCCCAACATGCAAATGATGCAGTGATTTTTTTTTTTTAAGGCCTGGCAAGGTGGCTAATTAGGGGAAAAATACGGTGCAGTGATGTCCAACTGTAGCAAGGCTACGCTGCTCTAACTAGCAATAACCTTCGTTAAGGAAGGTCCAAAGCTCTTGACTCCATTTGAAAGCATTTGCAATTGACTTCTAAGCACAAAAATAGTGAAAATGAGTTCATTCATGGGTAATTTTCTAGAAATTAGTTGCTGTGTCTCTCTAGTAGGAAGAAATGAACAGTAGCCTGATTTTTGCAAGGGATGAGCCTATCAGACTAAGTGTGGAGAGAAGGAACAGCTTCTACAAACCCTGCACAGGGTCTGTCTGTGGCTTTCAGGGGATGTTGACATGGTTTATATAGGACAGAGGTTTTGGAGTGAAATCCTTGCTTTGTGCCCCAGGGCTTCCTTCACTTCTTAAGAAATTGGTTGTGTCCAGTTGCACTGGATCACTGCAAACCTGGGTTTGGGTTTTAGACATAAAGTGCCTGAATGTATTGTATCAAGGAGGAAAACCCATCAAAGAAACTGGAAGGAGACAGAGAAATACGAGCAGAAAAATTATGCATTTATTTAGTCCTTGAAGTTTTGCTGTAAAACCTTTTAAAAAATCAGCACTAATCTGAGCAAGTAATTTCTGTACCAGCAACTGTCTCGCTTGGGTGCATCTCTGCCCTAAAAATGCTGAATTTAGGGCTTCAGCTCCCTCTTTCTTGGAGGGAGACAGAGACAGGCTGGGATGATGGAAATATCTGTTACTCAGATTCTCTCTTTTCACAAAAACCTCATATTGTAAGGGATATGAACTCGTGGTACAGAGAGATCCTGCCTCCGAAGTGGTGTCAGGGGAACCTCCAGGAATAGGCACCATCTGATTTTTAGAGGACGGGGTAAAGTTTGCTTCCCTGGCTTTCTGGTTGACCTTCATTGGGTTATGTCGTTGGTGTGAGTGGCTTGTTCAGTTCCCTCAAGGCTAGGATCGACCGAGAGGTTTAGAAACCAGAGAGGACAGCTTTCTGCATCGATGATGGACTCATTTGGAGATGCAATTATTTATTTCGGGGTGACTGGCTCTGGCCAGGTTAGGAGCTTACCCACCACATGCTCACAAGAAGATGACATCTTTGCCTGGAAGGTTTATAATCTACTTTTCAAAAGCTTCTGACATGCAGGGAATTGGGCTGTCAAGTGACAGCATTGTGGTGTTATAGAGACTACCCAGCACGTGCCATCGTGGGGCACGATGTTATGGAGAACACTTCTGCTGACGTCCGTGCTGTTTGCTGGTTCAGGGCAGCCAGAGATGTTCATCCATCTGTGATGCTCTGCAAGAGGATGCTCTTCACTGCTAGTTGTGGTGTGATGAAGATGACGTTACAGCTCCTAAGTGTGTATTTGGATGGTTGCACCTTAAGTAACAACCTGTCCTTAGAACAGTTTTAAAATGCTGCTTCCTCTGCACAGCTGCAGTTTTCAACACAGGTCTGGCCAGAGTTTTGTAAGTTTATTTAACTTTTGTTTGGGATCAAGTTCGTGGGAAGGGACTGGATGTGCCTTGTAGCTAAGCAGCCGCATGCAGCCCTGGTGGAGTCCAGTTAAGTTTTGCCCTTTTTGAAGGGTGAAGCGTGGTCTGCGGGCTCTGTAGGGGCTAGAGATGAAGCTGCAGTGGGATATTCCACTCCTGGGGCTGAGATGGGCTCTCCATGGGGTTAAGCTCAGTGGTATCTGTCTGAGTGCTGAGGATGGGACAGTCACAGTGTGCCGAGTTTTAAAACTTAAAAAAAAAATCTCAGTTTTTATCTCATTGCAACCTATATTTTAGCACTACCACTAAGGTGCATGGACATCACTACTATCTTCACATGGTCGAATTTGTCCAGTCTGGCAAACAGAAATCCCATCCCCAAAAGGCTGTTTTCCTATTTGGCTTTCATCTATCACCTCTGCGTGCAGTCTCAGCTCTGTCTGAATTTATTTTTCCCCAGTCCAGCTGATGGAGGCTCTTGGCGTATTGACCTGCCACCTCAGATCTGTTTGGCTCCATGTTTCCTTCGAGTGCCTCCAGCAGTGGAGGCTGGGGCTACCCTGTGCTTTAAGTTAAAGCTTCCCCTGCATCTCAAACCAACTGCATCTCAGGAGGGCTGGTGTCCAAGCAAGGCTTGACCACGGCCCTGCAGAAACTGAAATACACTGGAAAGAGGCAAGAAGCGTTTTTAATCTTGTTGTCAAACAGCAGAGCCTGTGCCCTCTCTGGGTTAGGATTCTGCTGTGCCAAGAGTTTGGTGTACAGGTAAGACATGAGAAGACCTTGGTCATGCTGGTCCACCTCTACAGAGGTGGAATACTGTTGTACCCACGCTTGTTTGCCTTTGTAAGCCCTGATTCATGCAATATGAGCTCTTCATTGTGTAGGTGGGTAACAGCAGTGTCGCCCTACCCATGTCGTCCTACCTGTGTCGCAGGGTAGGCTTACGTTGACTGCTTACTGGAGGTAGACCAACCCACCCTTTCCAGTCTCCCTTAGCCTGAGAGATGATTTACAACTCAACACGCTTTGCTTTTCTATTCCTTGTATGTCCGCATCCCTGGCTAGACTGCTTATAGGGGCGTGAGTTCAGTTGCTGCTTGATGTGGTGTCACATCTTGAGCTGGGACTTGTGTTGCATCCACCCAGCAACCCTTCCTGACTTAGGCTGGTGGTCTTGCATCACCCTTTGGTTTCTCTAGTTCAGCTGTCTCTAGTTTGAACACTAGACACTTTGTTTCCTAGTGATTGCTGCAGTCTCTGAAAGCAAATATTGAGCATTACCCTGTAGAGGGAGGCTCACCTTGCAGTGTTATCCTGAAGAAACCTGAGCTACTTGAGGGGGGGAACCCGAGATGCTGAAAGCAACCCCAGGAGATGGAGCAGGTCTGCCTGGATGGGATCTTTAGATCTTTATGTGGCTGCTGCTCCCTGCTGACAGCTCTGGGCATCGTGAATATATTGCAAAAAGCTCTTTCAGCCCGACCTTGCGTGACCCAGCGCTGGGCTGTGCAAGAGGGTGTGATGGGGCGTTGCCTCTGTCTTCTCCTAGACAAGTCAGGCTTTGATTGGGAGGTTTTTTTAGGAAGATAACATGCATCTGTGTTGCCTTTGTTGAACAAAAAGAAAAACGAACGAGTATCGTTGCGTGGTTTGAGCCAGAGGAATTCAGTAGAGAGATACCAGAGCTATGTGAAGGTTGTTGCTGACATTTGGTCTGATTATTTCACTCCAAAGCTTTGCTGACCTGAGCGTGAAAGGTTCTCAGTTAATAAGAAAACAAATGATTCTCAGAAACACCTTAAACTCCTGAGCAGTTTTTTGTATTTATTGTGCATGTTGCTTGCATGGTGCATTTAGGTCTTTGTTCTTGATTATTCCTCTTTCCAAACCCTAAGTAATTCTTGAAAATCATGGATTGTGAATGCTCATTGTGTCTTGATGGAAACTTACTGATCCTGGTGGTGGCAGAGATGAGTGGAAAAACAGGATGTTACAGGTGCTCTAAACCTGAAAGCAAAACTGGAAAAAAAAAAAAAAAAATTAAAAATAGCTTTATTTTGATGTGCTTGTGTTTTAGTGCAGAAAACCTGCCAGTTTTTCTCTCTGTAGTTGTCTTTTTTTTTTTTTTTTTTTCCTGATCTGCCTGTTGTTGGTTTATGGACATTTTGGGGCTAGCTATACTGTACTGGTTTTGTAGAAAAACAAAGTATTTGTCTTCACACTGTGCTGTTTTTAAACAAACCAGAATTCTGTTACCATCTGCTCCATTCAACAGGAAGGAATTTGAAATAAAATTTGAGTCCTTATCTGTCATAGCCATGGGGATAAATTTTCTAGGCTTTTTTTTAATTGTTGTTAAAACTAACTAGAACATTTGTTATTAGAGAAATCATCTGGTTTTTAGACTGAGTAATAGATGACTTTATTGAATGAGTAGATGTGGAACGAAAATGTGTGTTACAGAACCTGTGGTCTAGTTGTTCTCCATTGTATGGATAATACCCCGGTTTATGGACTTTCTTCTTTCTATAATGGCATTGAAATTACTGTTTGCATAGAAAGTAGGAGAATGAAGAACAGTTAAGGTGTTTTAGATAGCTCTAGATATAACCTGTGGATAGAGAATTGGCATCACATTAACAATCACTTTCGGGGGATCTCAGCAAGCCACTGTTTGGGGGACCACGCTGGTGAGCAAACCTCTCATACACTAATTTTGCACCAGACCTCGAGCTAGCCAGGTTTCTGGTGTTGCAGGTCATAACTCTGCATTGAACTCTGTCCTGTGTGTGAAAGACCATCAGTGGAGTCAAATGTATTGGTCACCTCCAGACTTCAGTAAGATGCAATTCTGCCTGGGGGATGCTGGTACTCCAGTGTAACTGGCCACTGCGTAATCTGCAAAACAAGATTGTTTCAGCTCCCTAATATCTCTAAACCTTCCTCCCAGCATCCTCGCTGACACTGCTTTGTAAACTTTTCCACTTACTACTAATCTCTCGCTGCTCTTTTTGTTTTTCCCCCCCCCCCATAGTTGGCACCAGAAAACACTCTGATGTCCTTCCAGAAGGCAGTGGAGCAGAAGATGTATGGAGTCCAAGCTGATGTCGTACTGAGGTAAGCCAGTGTGCTGGTTGGTCTGAAACTCTCTGTGGATGGCCCAAACCATGCTGGTGGGTTTTTCCTATCTGGTGTGTGTCTGGTTACCACTTCTTCCCATTGAAAAGGGCTCTCCTGGTGAATGTATCCGGTAACTCCTAGCTGTCTCCATTTGTAAGACACAGATGCTACTAACTGTTTCACTGAGATCATGATTAAAGGTGAAGTTGTCCAGGGTGGGGGAATCTGGATACCTTTGTCATGAAACTAATCTTCATTTGCAGGAAGACTGTGGTTCATCCTAGAGCTTGCTTTATTGCGGTGAAACACAGCACCTGGTTTCTAGCCTGGCTTGAAGTCGGCTGGCCTTGGGACGAGACAGAACTGCTTAAATGTGACTTTTGTTGGGATGCCCCAGGTGCAGAGAGCGCGGAGATCCCAAACTGGCTTCATTGCACTGCAAGTCTTCAGGAGGGTTTTTATCAGCCTTGCAAAACTGTCACAAGAATTTAGCAGCCCAGGAGTAAGCCCTTTCTCCTCCTCCCCTCCCTCGCATGTCACTGGTGCTGGGGGAAGGAGGAACCCGGTGATACTGTTGACTGTCAAAAAGTTATTCCTTGCAGGAGAATGTTAAGCTGAATTGACAAGGCCAATTTAGAGAGGATTTAGAGAGGGTTATTTCAAGAACTGTGCTTTGTTCCAGGATTTTGATAATTCTTTAATATTCTTGTTCCTTTTCTGAATTGTGTTTTCCGCATGTGTTACATAGATGTGCAAGAGGGCAGAAGTGGCATGAAGGAAACAGTAATGCCTTATCTTGGTGATCCCTCAGTTTGTCTCAGTTCCAGTTATAAATACAAGAAAGACTCAAAGCTGACATTTTCTTTTTCCCTGACTGCTTTGGAGGTTGTTGTTGATGGAAAGATATTTTTGCCTGGTGGAAGATGGGCTTCTGAAGTTTAATTGTTAGGATGCTTTTTTGGTCTTTGTGTAATTGTTTGAGAGCAAATAATATAAAAACTAAAGGAATTTCTTCCACCTAGGGAATGGAAGGTCATCGTGGAAGGATGAAAGATGAATTGGGATGTTTGCAATATAATTCTTTCAAAAATCAGTTCATTAACAGTTGTGAAGGGACAACTACTTGACTGTCCGCACGCACAAATGAGCACGCAGCTCATGTGGTGGCTGAATTGGTTGCTTCCATTAGCACTGGCCAAGGGAAAAGGTGGACTCCAAGAACTTTCCATGTTGCCACTCATCAGCCATCCCAGAAGAGCACTTCAAGCATCCATAGCTTAAACAATGCCCTTGATGGCACAGTTATCTGAGGCCCTCTCTAGGAGGCCCAAGTGTCTTTATAAAAAGAGGAGTCCATTGACCTTCAGACCAAAAAGTGAGCTATCAATACAGCTGGCAGCAATTTTGGGAAGGGTTTGCGGCACAAGACCCATTGCTGTCCTTATGCCTTTGAAAGATGCTCTTTGTGCCTGTGGCTTGATGGGTCCACTCCACCTGGGATGTCTCCAGGACATCCCTCCTGGGATGTCTCCATGTTCCTCTAGGCACGTATCAGCCATGTGTGGGCTGCTTGGACATACACTCAGACCTACCACATCCTGCTCCCTACCCATTACACACCCCAAACTGGGTGGCCCTGGTTATAAAGCCAGTGCTGGTTATAAAGCCAACTTTGCTTCAAGCAGCAGGAGTGTGGTATCACTGCATGTTCCGCTCTCATTTTCTACCTCCTCCAAATCTCTTCTTCTAAAGCTCTCCCTTCTGTCTCTGAATCATTTTTTCAAACCTGTGCCTGCTAATACATTGCGGTTAGCCTTGGGTAGTGCTGAGTGGCTCCGTAAGGGGAAGGATTAGACAGGAGGGAGCAAATGTTAAGTGCCCCGTAGGATTTCCACACTGTGGTTAAGGCTTAGCAGTGTCTGATAATGCTCTGCTATGAGATGTTAAGACTTGAGCTCCTATCTCCCTTAAACACCCCACACTCTTAATTCTGCAGTTGCTTAGCATCTTTTCTTTTTTTTTTTTTTTTTTAAACTGTATATATTAAAAACCCTTCTGATTGCAGCAACACGGTGTGCTGCTGAGCAGGGTATTGCTGTGTCAGCGTGTTGCTTTGGGCTGGGGGGGAAGTAGTTGGCACAGTGCATGCTAGAAATAGCAAATAAAGATGCCAGTGACCGTTGTGATAAGGGACTTCTGCAGGCAATGGTAAAGCTGAGGCAGCGTTTGCTCCATCATCTAAAATTGGTTTTTGTTTTCCCTCTGGCTCTGGGGGTGAGTGCTCTGCATTGTCTCCTAATTCAAATGGGGTTTGTATTTTAAGCCCATCTCCTTTCCAGACTTTATGTGAGTCTCCTATTATGAAGATGGGCTCCTTGATTTGGAAAATGTCATTATAACCCGGCTGTGCTGGGTTTATCTTGATTTCTGAGTGCTAACAACTGTCCCCCTGCCCTTGATAGAAACCATCATTGCCCTGTGTGGTGTTACCACTGATTCCAGTAGAAAATTGGGCTGGAAGAAAGTTTAAAGAGCTTTTTAGGTTTCCCAGAACCATTGTTCTGTAATATCTAGGTGGCTTAAAAACCACAGGGCATGCATTTGGCTATTTAGTTTCATCTGAGAGGTGGGTTTTCTTTAAGGTGCATGAACTTAACAACTCATGCGACCATAGCTGTTGCCTGAAACCAGTTTTCAAGTGGTAAAGGCAATTTCAGAGCAATTTTGGTAGCTTGGAGCCCTTGCATCTTGCTGAAAACCTGTGAACATTAGGTACCCGTATAGTCTTGAGAGCCTTTGAAATTCTTACTCATCATCTACTATTAACAATTTGAGAATAGTCTGTGTGTGTGTCTGTGCATACAAGGTATGGAAAACCTCTGACATTATTGGGAGCTACAGACATTGCAGAAAGCTTTAGTTAGCGTGAGCATTCAGGGTGGGTGTGCTTGTCCCAGCTACCCGAGTTGGCACTCTAGAAATTTTGGAGGGGGTAGTGGAGTGGTGAGGAGGGAGGGATGGATGGGTAGGGTTATGTCAGCATTCGGATGACTGCTAACATCTAGCAGGTATCTAAGGGGCTTTTTCCTCCAGGTGCATCTCATTTCAACTAGTCTTGGGAATGCTAGGGATGTGTTATGCTGATTGAGATCTTCACAATGATTTTGATGTGAAGCCGTGAGAGAGGCTGGAGTGGGAACGGGCATTTCCCTAATACTGTGTACGTGGTTGTGCAACCTCCACCTGTAATGGGGCCTCTGACTGTCTTTGCAGCTATGATGGAGTGCCGTTTCTGATGCATGACAAGACACTCAGGAGAACAACAAACGTGGAGAAAGTGTTTCCAGAGCGGGCCTACGAGCACTCCTCCATGTTCAACTGGACCGACCTGGAAAAGCTCAATGCTGGGGAGTGGTTCCTACAGGTGTGTATGGCCATGGAGAGGGTGTCCTGGAGCCATGGCCGTGGGATGAAAGCTCATGCCTAAACCCTCTTTGAGGTGGAGAGGTGTAGATCCATCTCTTCGGTGGAGTGGCCTGAAGTGCAGCTGGACCAAGGGTCCATGAACCACATTTAGTTCTGTCCTCTACTAAACTTAGACTTGTTCTAAAAGACACGTTGTCTTTCTGTGGCTCTTTCACCACCTGGAATAAGGGGCCTTAATGCCTGGTTGACACCACAAAGAACTTCAAGACCCTCCTGAGGAGGAATATGATTATAAAGAGAACAGAAAAGACAGAGTGTTATATGCTGTTCCTTTTTCTTTAATTTACTTCTGGAGACAATTGTCCTTACAAAGAAAAAGCAAGAAATTCAGCCTTTGAAGTCCAGGGCAGGGAGAATTGCTGTGGGATGGGTTTGACCCATCCTTTGGCATGCAACCAGGTTGCAGGTGGGATTTCTTCTTGCCAAGCTGCTCTCTGGCCAGTGGCTGTAACCTTCTTGGAGAGCATTAGCTGTGGTCTGGAAGGAGGACTGCAGCACTCTGGCACACTCATGCAAGCTTGAACGGGGCTTGCTGAGGCATCGCTGCAGTGATGCAAGCTCAAATACCATTTTCACATGCCTGCTTGGAGCTCTCTGGGTGCTTGCTTGGTGGAAGCCTGAAACCACCGTAGTTTCATTGCCGTTCTGATCTGAGCTGGTCTGGAGGTGTGATGGGAATGTCTTTGTGTTACAGCTGCATGTGCTGCTGCACAGAAACTTAGTTGGCCTGCAGATGTGGTTGTGAGAGGGGGAATGCAGGGAAAACTGCTGCTTGCCAGATGGGAAGGGCCAAGACAGCAGCTGGAAGGCTGCTTTTTGGGATGTACTTTGAAGCTGAGTCATTCCTGAACGTCCTTAAGTCAGGAGCCCATCTCTTCCAACAGCCCATAGCTCGTTAGCTATATAATAGCTGGTCCTTTTTGGTTTTGGATTCTGAAGAATTCTTGGTGATCATGTACCTAGGGTGCGAAAGTACATTTTTAGCTTACTACTTTGGAAAATTACGTTACTGCCTTATAGCTCTGCTGTCCCCCTGAAAATGGGATGACCTGCCCAGCACGCCTTGCTTTAGTGACCTTCCCTTGGGTAAGGAAACTGAGGCGCGGCGTTTCAGCAAGCTGCAAGATGGTCATCAAGCGTTGCTGTCAGCTGTTGCTAAGGTGGGATAGAAAAGGGTCTTCACCTTTGTTGGAGGAGTATGGGTTTTGTGGCACTAATGCCGGGTTGTGCTTTGCTTTCAGAATGACCCTTTCTGGACGGCTGGGTCTCTCTCGAGGTCTGACTACTTGGAAGCTGCCAACCAGTCAGTCTGCAAGCTGGCAGATATGCTAGAGGTGATCAAGGACAACACATCGCTCATCCTGAACTTCCAGGACCTGCCACCAGCTCATCCTCACTACAGCACTTACATCAACATCACCCTGGAAACCATCCTGGCATCAGGAATTCGGCAACAGGCTGTGAGTTCTGTGGGGTTGGTGATGTTTCCAAACATCCCTCCTTATGGGTTCCCCGAATCCTTGAATGTCTCATCTGATCCATTTGAACACTTGATTTGAAATGCCACTTCATGCCAAGAAGTCATTCTGGGGACGACTGTGCCTCCAGGCTGGTGGTCCGAGAGGCTTGATAGTGTCTTGGACTGTACTCATGGTAGTATAGCTAGTAGATGGAGGAAAGCGATTATTCCCCTTACTCGGCAAACGTGTTCAGTGTGGGGCTCACCGCTACAAGACATGTTGATAAACTGGGGCAAGTCCTGCAGAGGCCACCAAACCGGTCAGGGGGCTGAACATATGAGGAGGGACTAAGGGAACTGAGTCTCTTCATCCTGGAAAAGGAAAGACTTTGGAGAGCTGCTATTAGGTCTCCCCAGTACTGGCAAGGAGGTTGTTGAGAAGTTGGACTGAAGCTCTTCACTGAGCTGCATGTCAGGAGGATGGAAGACAGTAGTCATAAATTGAAACAGGAGAGGTTCCTGATGGATATAAGGAAACTAGTTTTCCCTGTGAGGGCAGGCAAGTGTTGAGATGGGCCCAGAAAGACTGAGGGATCTCTCCATCCTTGGAGCTTTTCAAGACCCAACTAGAAAAAGCCCTGAGCAACCTGGTCTGAAATGAGTCCTGGCTCTGGTTTGTGTTGGAGTAGAGATCTCCTGAGGTCTCTTCCCACCAAGTGATTTGATAAGTGTCTTGGACATGACAGAAGAGGCTGAGACCTGGAGGCCAGTTGCGAGCAGCAGGGAGCCCTGCCTCTCCCTCTGACTCCTTGGTTTTAAATAATTGCTGTGGGTTGACCCTGGCTGGATGCCAGGTGCCCACCAAAGCCGCTCTATCGCTCCCCTCCTCAACTGGACAGGGGAGAGGAAATACAACGAAAGGCTCGTGGGTCAAGATAAGGACAGGGAGATCACTCACCAGTTACAATCACAGTAAAAACAAACTCGATTTGGGGAAATCAGTTTAATTTATTACCA